>NC_039367.1:71762938-72066891 GCF_003573695.1 Papaver somniferum
ATAATCGACTTAGTTATATCGTGCTCAACATAAGACACATAATGGAGCCTCACGGTAATACAAAAAGAATGGATCAATGAAAATCAATACCATGGAATACTCAAGGATTCATTCTATCTTCAATCATTATATGCATAACAATAATTAATAGACATCATCCTTGCAAACAAAAGATTTTAACCTATCTTCCGTCAAAGATTGACAATATAGGCTTAACTTTTGTATTTGTCAAAAGTTTATTCATCCTTAAATCAATACATGAATACCGATCATGAACGACTTTACTTTTGACAAAATATGGGACAACATGGTTCACGGACGTAAACACCAACATCCCATAACAAGTTGCAATATAACAAATTAAATACTGCAAAACATCTTCCAAACCAATTTAGAATTTAAACCAATAAATCTAAAACATGAAGATGATATCGTTGGACATAGCTATTTGTAATCACAATAATGGCTATTCCAAACTCTAGTAATCCTTCTCAAAAACAAGAACAAATTCTCATAAGAAGTTTCCTAGGCATCAAGACAAACTCGTAATGCACATATAAGATGATTTGTCCTTAGACGGTAGAATCAATCTTTTTAGCCCGGATTTACACCAAGAATAGCTACCAAAGGCGTATAAAAATATTTTCTTAACAAAGAAGAACATACAAAGTCAATAAAGACCATGCATCATAGTTCACACAAGATAATTGTGCACATTCAAGAATCTCATAGTAATACGTACTACTGCCCATCTTAAACTTTATTTTTTGTGATTCACCAACAAAATTCTTGTAAAAACTACAAATGAGCTTATAAGAGTGGTACTCCAATAATCCAAGTGCCCAATTCCAAGAGAAGTGGAACAAGTGCAACGAAACGGAGTAAAATACTCAAAAACAAGAGACAGGAAAAATACAAATCTTGACTCATCCAAATTCAAGGTTTCTCATCTCCATTTTAAAGATGATTCAAATAGGAAGAGATTTCAAAAAGAATTAGGTCAATCCGAGTTCGAACGAAGAAGTTACGGCCAAAACAAGTTTACCGAATATCGACGTCTACAGGAAAATATGCATACGGGTTTGCAAACGAATTTTCAAGTCCGCGAACTTAAACCCCTGGATTTTGATTTTAAAAAATGTTATGCATAGCTGGTAGGTGTACCATGAAGTTCAAACATCCCGAACTATTATTTTCAAACCTAAACATTTAAGAACCTTAAACACAGATCAAGTTAGGTAGAAAAGAACGATAAGAAAGGTACATGAATCATTATAAGTTCTCTAAGCAAATAAAATCACAAATCTTGCTCAAGTTTATAGACATACCTTTTTATATGAATCCAGACGAATTCTAAAGCCTTACCGAACATAATTTGTATGTCACAATTCTCGTGCTTCCCTCACCGTATACATAACAGGGCATTCCTTGGTGAGGATGCACTTACAACACAATCAAGTTGTGTTGGGGTGAACTATGTCTTGATCACCACAAGTGACCTTTGGATTATCATGAAAGAGATCGCTTTTAGAACCTTTCAATCCAATTCCATTTTCCCAAAAAACTTGTTAAGTTCCAACATCGTGGATATTGCCTTCTCCATAGTCATGGAATTTTCTGGGAGATCATTCCTTTTCAAACTCAAAACATCATCGACTTTCTTTGGTATCCACTTCTGAGTGCGTTTAGGAACAATTTGAACCTTCTTCCCATTACTCTCTTCTAGAGAATTGGATTGACTATTCTTTTGCAAGTTAGTCTTTCTCCAGTTGGGAGCATCGGATCTTGTCTTCGTCTTTACGAAGTTATCCTTTTGATAACCGTTATGATTGTGAAAAGGATTCGTACGACGTTTATAGGCAAATCTAGGTTTATCATAGCACTGATTCCCTTGCCTAAAGGTTGGACAATTACAACCTGTAACGTTAAGAGGATCAGTCTTAACGTATGATCTTGGTTTCACAACTTCTTGTGACGCCCAAACAAGAACATCATGAAGTTTCTCATTCCTTATACGGAAACGACATCTCCTTTCCAGGTGATCTTTATTTCCGCAATAGTGGCAAACATAAGGAATGTTCTTACCTCGATCCATGTGTGCTGTCTTTGGAGGTTGATAAACTTTGCTTTTTTGAACCTTAACTGCAGGTGAAGGTATTTCACTTTTGCCATCAGTGGAAAACTTTTGTTGAGAAGAACCATTAGCCTTGACAAATTTTACCTCTTTGCTAATACATGGAGCATCTATTCCCTTATAGCCCAATCCTCGTGTATCACGATGATTTTTACTTGCTCATAGCATAGTGGTTAATTTGCTTGAACTAGTATTGAACTTTTTCAAGTCATCTTCCAACATCTTGATTTTATCAAGAGCAGCAGCTAAATCAGCCTCAAGGCGTTTTTCTCGAGCGAGACAAGCACTTTCTCTGTCATCAAAACTAATTTGTTGAGAGTTAAACCTTTCTTCAGATTCTGCAAGTTTGTCTTCCAACAAAAAGTACTTTTGATAAAGATTGTCACATTCAAGTGACTTCATACGTAGGTTTTCCTCAGAATCCTTGAGGATCGATTCGCAAGAACGATTCGAAAAATAAACACCTGCGTAACATCTTCTCAATTTCTTGTTTTCTCGACAGAGAGGAATCAGAAGAGGTGAGGCATGAGAAGTTGTAATCTTCTTCATTTTCCATGAATCCAAAAACTTAAAATACTCTGAGACTTCCTCATCAACATCTCTATCAATATCTGAATCACCTTCATCAGAAAGTTCATCCAACTGTTCTTCTAGGAGAGTTTCCCAATCAACAGTTTTTACATCAAGAGAATGTTCAGATATTGACTTAGATGTGACCGTTCTCTCAGTTGAATCCAAGCTTTTAGAATCATCTGGTAATTTCTGAATTGGTACGTTATTAGAGATAGACTCGTCCATAATCAGATCGCTACAAACACAGACTTATAAGGTCTTTAACGTGTTTGCCTGCTCTGATACCAATTGAAAAAGCGGGGGTCTAACAACACCACCCAATATTTCTCTTAGCAATATGTATGGACAAACTCAAATAATACTTTTTTATGAGAATCAACTAGACAGTTAGACTCAATCAATAAAAAGATATATCAAAGAGTTTATATCTCAATCTCTCGATTTGATCTTTACTCAAGCAAATGGAAATATGCGAGTCTTTATCAAAGAGAGATAACTTGGACGGTACCAAAGACCAATATCCAAGGATCAATCAATATCAATCAACAACCAAAGGTCGGATTTCCAATTTATGATATTTAACGCACAACCTGTATTATTTCAATTATTTAAAAATATAATGCGGAAAAGAAATAACACAGACACCAGAAGTTTTGTTAACGAGGAAACCGCAAATGCAGAAAAACCCCGGGATCTAGTCCAGATTGAATACACACTGTACTAAGCCGCTACAGACACTAGCCTACTCCAAGATAACTTCGGACTGGACTATAGTTGAACCCCAATCAGTCTCCCACTAATTCAAGGTACAGTTGTACTCCTGCGCCTCTGATCCCAGCAGGATACTACGCACTTGATTCCCTTAGCTGATCTCACCCACAACCAAGATTTGCTGCAACCCAAAATCGCAGACTTGATAATAAACAAATCTGTCTCACACAGAAAAGTCTATCAAAGGATAAATCTGTCTCCCATAGAGAAACCCTAGGTTTTTGTTCCGTCTTAAGATATGAAATCAAGGTGAACAGGAACCAATTGATAATCCGGTCTTATTTTCCCGAAGAACAGCCTAGATGAATCAATCACCTCTCAACAGTCTTACTTGAATACACAATAGGACGTCGAGAAATCACAAACAGTGAGACAAAGATGTTTGTGACTTTTTTATCTTTCCTATCGGAGAACTCTCACGATTTCAAGCCAATCAAAGTTTGTACTCGTACGATAGAAGATGCAAGATCATATCACACAACTACGATAAAAGTAGTATCGGTCTGGCTTCACAATCCCAATGAAGTCTTTAAGTCGTTAACCTGTTTTTAGAGAAGAAAACCAAAGGTTAGAGGAGAATCGACTCTAGCGAGCGCACTAGTATCACACAGACGTGTGGGGGATTGTTTTTGCCCAATGCTAGATGTCTCCTATATATAGTCTTCAAATCAGGGTTTTGCCTTAATTACAAAGCAATCAATATTCACCTTTAGATGAAAACCTGATTTAGATTCAAGCTAATATTTTTCAACCGTTAGATCGAAAACTTAGCTTGTCACACACACTCGAGATATACGTTTACTGGGTTTGTGAAAACCGTGCCCAAACGTGTACGTGTATGTTGGTTCAACATAGTAACCCAAAAGGTCAACCATATGAGCATTTCATATTAACCTTGTTCTTCTTCACTATAACTAGTTCAATTAACTCAAATGAACTAGTTAGAGAGTTTTTCAATTGCTATGAGATCTAATGTAACTACACAAGACACAATTGAAACAAAGATGATTCGATTCGATTGAATCAGCTCATGAACTTTATAGCCACGGTTTGCATATTGTATTCTTTAGTAATTTGAGTTTCATGTTCAGAGCACATCTTTAGATCATAACCCACTCAAGTTCGCAAACAAGTTCGCGGACTTAAGACAACTGGCAGAGTTTTCCAAACTCAGCAGAAAATCTCGGCAAGGAGACTTCCGCCAGTTCGCGGACTAGGTTCGCGGACTAAACACGCAAACGAGTTTTTGGAAAATCCCAGCAGAAATTCTCGGCAAGAGAACTTCCGTCAGTTCGTCATTAGATGAAGATAAACCCGATCAAAGCGAAACGCTTTACCAACACATGATTTCGAGATATAGATAGGTGAGTTATACTCGCCTCGAAATATCAAATGTGTATGATCCAGTCTATATAGCATACGACTTTTGTCTCATAAGAAGTAGGGGATAGAAGATATAGACTTTTGAGTGATAGATAAGTTCAAGTCTCCACATACCTTTTTGTTGATGAAGTTCCATGGTTCCTTGAGTATATATTCGTCGTTGTATGATGAATCGCCATGAAGTCCTTGAGCTCAACTACACTTTTCTATCCTAGTCTGAGACTTAGCTATGTAGACTAGAAATAAAGACTCATAGTTTTGATCACTAACATTGACAAACATGCTTGAGATAGCAACGCATGCGAGGTCGACCGAGCTATGCTCTAAAAAATTGTTCCTTGACACTTTTATCATAATAAGATGATCAAGCCTCTAATATTAGAGTTTCATGTATATAACTTCGCATGTTATGTTTTCAACCAGAAACGACTTGAAAGCTTACAGTATAGAAATGAAAACAAGTCAAGTCATGTATTACTAACCTCATGTGGAAGGATTATGTCTTCGTTGATATTGATACGTCTTCCGATTTTTCAGGTCTTCAGAGTAATACTTGTAGGTATCAACATTTCTATACTTCCTAGTCCAAATTAAATAAGTTGAATCTAGTAATCTAATCAAACGACTAATGAGTTTTGATACTAAAATATGGCAACAAACCTTGACATACCAACAGTTGGAGGGTTCAACCGAGAAGTACTCTAACAGTTTTTCTGCAGAAGAAGAAAAAACATATGCCATTAAAAATGCCCCGAAAGCTCCGAAAGAGCGAAAGCTCGACTAGATCATTGTTGAGAGTGATGCAGCAAAGATTATTGAGAAGATTAAAAAGAATATTTTCTTGGGGGATCTCCATACTTATCGTTTTTACCAGGATATTGAAATTTTAAGTCTGAGTTTTCAATCTATCTTGTTTATATATCCTCATCGTACTTGTAATAGGGTTGCACATGAACTTTCCCACTGG
The DNA here is from genome assembly GCF_003573695.1 of Papaver somniferum. NCBI lineage: Eukaryota > Viridiplantae > Streptophyta > Magnoliopsida > Ranunculales > Papaveraceae > Papaver > Papaver somniferum. The sequence goes on from NC_039367.1 coordinate 71,768,767, forward strand.
GCCGTAAAGAATGTCATCCATATGGCATGGTCAGTCCCACTAGTCTGGATCCTACCTGCCCTTAGAGGCGATCATAGGTTGGATTAGGTAGGTGGTTTCTTCCTCTCTTGCTTGCTTATAAAAAAACAAAACAAAAAAAATGAGTTTTGCTTTTATAGGGGAAAATTGTAAGCAATTGTTGTAGCCTTGTAACATTATTATGATATTATCATGATCGTATTCATATCCTTGATATTGAAACTGTTATTGACCAACAAAATGTACAACATCTTAAAGAAAACGTTAGAAAAAAAACTCTAGATCTTCGTACAAAACATATTTACAAGAAATCACAAATTTATGAAGAACTTCATCTCATATATCATTAGTTATTTCCCAATGATAAACTACTTAATCTGAAAAGTCACTGATTGTTGTTGTACTAAAAGGTTTTCGATGATCACTAACCATATTTCGTAAGGTACAAACATGTTGGAGTTTTTATTTAAATTTGGATGCATCACAACAATTGCAAACCATTTAGAACTAGAGTCTGCTTCCCATGCATCACTGTTGTTAGTCCATAATCAAGTAGTATTGTCGACTAAAACATGCCAATATAAATGTAATATTGGATAGTGCAGTACTGGGTCCCCAAAAATTTGAGACTGCCTACCTTAAAAAGTAATTAAGAGCATAATATTCATGAGATTGGATATGACCAATCTTCTAGTATGTGAGGCAATTCAGTTTGATGTTTTAGATAAAGTTGATATTTCGAGTCGCATAGATCATGATGGCATGTTGGCAGCGAAAGTAAGGATGCCGCGAGGAAGAAAAGACGATCCATTACGAAATGAATTGGGTGTGATTAACAATTTTGAAAGACACAATAGTTTTCAATGAACGATAATATAATAGTTATTCATAACCTTTATATAGGTATACATTTCAGTCATTTTGCTTCGTCAATAAAAAAACAATAAATTCCTTGGTTAGTTGGTGTTTAATAGGCCGATATGGAAGATAATCTTAGACGTGAGATATGTAAAATGATTATTATTTGTTAGTATCTATTAAACAACAATAAGTCGGAAAAGAAAAGGTAGTAGACAAACACGTGTACGGTTGGAAAGGTAAGTTTTTATATTTTCAAGATAAAGTGGTTCTTTCTAAATCAATGATTTATTTCTATTTTGGTCATAGTACAGAAGTTTAAAATTGGTCGAGTAAATTCATTCACCAATGTGAAAAATTTATTGGAAACTTTTTATGGTCTAGTGAATCGACTCTTAGTAGGGCATTTTTGGTAGTCTTTAATAAAACCTAAAGTATTTTGTTTTCCCTCCCTAGAACTATAAAGATTTAAAATTAGCAAAACCTCTTGTTGGCAAAGATAAATATATTTTTACTAAAATATTCAAAGCACCCTTTCAAATAAAAATATTAAATTTTATAAAACCAAAAAATACGCTTTCACAATCTAATCTGACGGACCGCAAAGATCCCTAAAAATAATATTACCATATACTTCATCGCCTGCTCTGCCATCAATTTCTCCATGATAGTCATCCTTTCTTTCGCGCCACCACACCAACCTATTCACTATCCAACCATAACACAGTTACAAGTCAAATATTATATTTAAAACCCATTATTACTAGAAAGTCAGGTTTAGTGGAACAAGTAATTGACAAAATTTTTGAAGATCGAAGGAGTAGTAGGAGTAGAACGAGTTACTACTTTTAAAGTGAATCTCTTCAATATTGAAAGTAATAGCCCTTTTTTTACCAAAATGATGAAATCTGTGTTAACTAAGATACAATATAGAGTTTCTTAACATAGTAGGATCTGTTTACATGATGGAATTATTTATTACACGTTTTTGCTAATAGGATTAAAAATGGATTTCATTTTTATTATCAAATAGACATGTTCAATATGTCATCCGCCTTAAATGTATTTCAATTTGTTTTAGATTCTTTCATCTAATGATTAAAATGGGATACACTGATGATTGTGTGACCAATTACATTGAACAAACCCTCAAATTTATCTAAAATCATCAATCTTTCTGCTTATTTTCAATAGTATTTCCTCGAAGTTCTGGATCTTGATGATACTCAATCTCTAGATTTCCTTCTTATTTACTCGACCTAAATAGGATTGAAACTCTAATTCACATTAACTCAATTGGAATTTATGTTGATAATGTTGTCGACTGGCAGCAGAAATGAAAGAACATGACGAGTAAGTTTACTTAAGATGGTGGGACCCTAAATTTGCGTGCATTTTATTCTTATCTTAAATTATACTCCTTGCATAATTTACTATTATTTGTCACATCCCTAAGCGTATTTTGGATAATTTATTAAAAGTAGTTTGTCTTTGGCACGCGTATACTAATGTTAAGCATCTTACTAGAAAGCGGATAAAAAACTTAACGATAAGAGGTTTTTCCAATTTTCAAACTCCAGAGGAAGTTTTTCTAACTAAATATTTACTGGGGAGGAAACAAAGAATACCTTTATATCCGTTGCCCATATGAAGAAGGTGGTTTAGGGTTTACAAGAATGGAACCGATGAACAAGGATTTTCTTATGAAACTTTGTAGGAATATTAAAAATTATAGTAAAGACTGGGGTAAATTCTTGAAAGCCAAATACTTGAAAAAGAATGGGGAGATCACTGATTATCATGTTAAATCATTAATTATTCCTAGGTTTCGTTGTGTCTATAAGGATGTAGATAAAAGTACAACGACTTCAATTGGGGATGGCAAGTCTACATCTTTTTTCTTTGATAACTGGTATAGGAAAGCAAGCATTGTTGATCCCTATGGGATTCCTGGTTCTGAAACAAATCAGTTCATGACAAGGGTAAGTGACTAGATCGTGAATATACATGGGTTATTTCTCATAATTATAAGATTATTATAGTATATACAAGCGTTGTTATAAAATTTACCTAGGTCTATGGGTGGTGCAGATTATAGAGTTTAGATGCCCATACTAAAGGGGTTTTTTTTCTTTGCTGCGCTTGCATGACAATGCATCAGGGATAAATTCGAGACTTTGGAGGGTGCAAAATTGGTTTGGAAGCGAGTGCTTCATCCTTCTTTTAGCAGATAAGAACTGGAAGTTTTTACGTGATACTTATATTACAATTGATAAAGTAATAAGCATAATCAAATTATAGTTTTTAACAGATGTTTCATGTGTAACAAGGCAGAAGGAATCCTGGACCATATTTTATGGTATTGTACATTTGTACTTTTGCAACTAGTGTTAGGCCGTAGATTTTAGATGACTTTGGGCTAAGATACGTGTTTAGCTTAATAACTTGTTGTAGAGTTGCAAAAGGAAGATATCGCATGTTTAAAGATCTTTGGCTAATTGTTATATTGGTCATTAAATCAAAGTTTTGGAAGACAAGAAACAAGATAGTATATGATAAAAATAAGGCTTGCATTCACTTCTTCAAGACAATAGTTTTTCAGTAGATTTATGGATATTCAAAAAAAATGAAAGCTCACATGCATAATATCGTGGATGATTTGAGTGCAGTGACCTACTTCCATATGGTGCATAGAAAAATCAAGAGGATTAAAGAGCCGGTTGAATGCTTATTGATAAGCACGTAAGTGCTACGTTTTATACCCATATCTATATTAGTTAGGACTCGATATTTTGACTAATGATATTATTTTAATGCTTTTGTAGAAAGTACAAGCAAATATGATGATCGAAAGAATATGCGATTAAATGCACAACTAAATAGCGTTTGCAACAAAATTCACCAAAAAACGGTTGGCCTGGTATTTCTATATATCAGCAACCACTCAAGCAACTCATGGCACCAAATGGAGATTGAACCAAATTTATCATTGGCGTGTAATTAATTTTGATGACCATGCCCAATGTCACGGCCAGGCACATCAACAATGGTACACATAATCGTGTTTTGTTCACTTGGGCAAGATTGTGGAGCCCACTAAAGCCAAAGGAATGTATAACGTGTCTAGACCCTAGTTAGCAATTCGAAATTCGGCAAACGTACGGAACGGCATACGTACGAGTATTATACGGTTTTGTAAAATTCAGATTCGGTCCAAAATTCGGTCAACGGGACGTGATTCGTCAGTAATTCGGAACGGGATACGTACGTGTATAATTCGATTTATAAATGTGAGTTCGGCTCTGAAAATTCGGTATCTATATATAACAAATAATTTGTATTTATAAAGTCATAGACCAATTTTTATGCATGTGTGAGTTATTTAAAGAAAAAATAAACTTAATATGATGATATTAATAATATATACAACATTAGTTATCCAAGAGGACGTCGTATGGTGGTTTAGATGCTTGGTTAGTGAGTTTGAGATCTCTCTCACCTTCACCTTCAAATCTCTTCAGTCGTTTTTATTTCATAAAAATTATAACACGTCTAATATTCGGTCGTGTATGCTCGGGAGGCAGTAAAGCCCAAAAAGTGGAATCTTTGAAAAGTAAAAGCTAAAAAATTTATGGCGAATCAAGCGGACGTATCATTCGGGATACGTAAAATTCGTGAACGATTCGTGAATAATCCGGGAATGCCACATAATACACGACTTGGGTTCGGAGTTGCAAACGTACACGAATAAGACGGTAAAATTCGTGATACGGAAAAATTCGCGAATAATTCGCGAATCATTCGCGAACTTACTAACTAGGGTCTAGACTACAGACCTTCCACTACATCTCATCTCTTTATCAAACCGAAGAAACTCTCCAGCAGGTGGCGTTTAGAAAAAGTTGATAGTGATGATTAATTTAGTGTCTGCAGATGTGAGTTCGTGGCTTGAACTGATACTGGGTCATACTTCGCCTGAATTGTACGCCAGAAGATTAAACGAAGACTAGATTTTGGTGCCGTTCAAACAAGTGATGAATTAATGAAGATGGAATTGATTTCTGGGGCTTTATGCAGGTGATGATGGGTTTTGTCTGCCGGCAATGGTGTTATCTCGAATAGGTTTGGATTGTGAAGAATTGTTGTCGTATGGCTGGCTGTGTTATGGAGCTCGGTTCTGAGATGGACCGAATGATGTGGCTGTTACTTCCGGTGATGTTCTAGCTGGTCAGGAGCAGACATAATGGAAATTGGTGATGATGGCTAGTATTATGAATACTTGTAGTGAACTGAGAAATGACACAACGACAATAACGGAGCTGGTGGTGTTGGAGTTTACATGCAAATGCGTTGGGTGGCTTATGGATGAGCTGTAGCCAAGATGGAGAATGAATCGGCATCCAAGGCAATCGATCTGATGTTGGATGGATGTAATGAATTTTGGAGTTTGTGGTTGAATGGAAATTGTGCATGGATAGAATGGTAGCTGGCAGTGATGGAGTTCGTCTGCATATGTCGAATGTCACGGGGAATTGCCTGCAACCTGTTTGCAAGAAGGCCTAGAAGAAATTGGAGCTGTTTAAGAGATGTATGTTGTTTGGTCCGAATTCATTCGTGGGTATTGATGGCTGAAACCAGGGGTCCAATGGAGACGTTGTTTGCCGGAATTAAGAATGTCAGGCTACTATGGACAGTGAAGAGATCTGCAATGGAAACTCGGAGATGGACTGGAGAAGAAACTTAACAAGAAGTTCAGGGGACGAGGTTGGTGTTGACTTCGGAAGAAAAGAGAACTGTTGCGAAGAAGTTGATTGCAGGATCGAGGTGCAGTTTTGGGTTACGTAAGAAAATGACGGCTGCCATTAACAACCCATGGTGATGAAGATCGATGGGAGTTGTTTGCTGTGCAATCAATGGAGTCGGTGTGTCAGCTGGAGTTCTGATGGACTCTACGTTTGCAGGAAGGAAGATGGGTATTGAACGAGATACTTGTGCGGAGATTTGGTTCAGCAGCATCATGAGAATTATGGTTTGTGTGATAGCTGATGAAAAGTATGGCAGTAGTGTTTGTTACTAGTTGTTCCATGTACTGAGGTCGAGAAGTTACGTGGCCAGAGAACTGAAGAAAACTGTATCCGGCCAGTTTTGGAAAGTGTTTGGACGTGGACTGAATTTGGAATACGGTGGCGTTGGAAGGGATGATGTGGCGTGCTGTCATTGGTTGATATTATATTTGTGACGCAAGGAAGAAAAGAAATAAAAAGATAAGTCAAATCTGAAAGACGGAGGGAGAGGGCGGCCGCAGAGCCGTGACAGAGAAGAGAAACAAGGGTTTGGTGTATTAGAATTTTCTTTTCTGATGGTTTGCTAAATTGATTGTTAGGGTCTAGGTAGAAATCAATTATTGTGTGAACTCTACATTTGTATGCTAAATAATGATTTGATTGATTAATAGTTTTTTCTTCATATAGCTTGGTATTTAATCGATTATGTGATTTTCTTGATTACTTATGCTTTTCAATTGATATTGCGTGCTTGGTTAAATTCTTTGACGCCATATGCTTTAGGATTGATAGGTAATGCTTTAGAATCACTACCCATGAAGCGAAGAAAACTATAGCGGAGAAATAATACTTGAAAATGCATGGAATATATTTTTAAAGATTAATAGAGTTTGTGTAACTAATTGGTGCAAACCGAAAACCTTAATAACCCATTATCATTTTGTTTATCGTTAAATTTATTTATTATTTCATTTTGTCCTGAATATCTGAAAACTCGTTAAACATCATCTTGTTCATTAGTTATTTTTGATATTAGTTGGTAGAAGTATTTTCACACTCCTCATGGGAACGACATGTATTTGTCATTGTCTACTAGTTAGACGCTGTGTACTTGTAGTATTTTATTGTCGGTTTTCCGACCTACCACTTATGACAGCCACCTTCTAGTGATGAGATTTTTACATGTTGCGATGATGTTGCGAGAGGGAACTCTGGGATTGCAATTGTTGGTGTTGTGGCTAGAGATACTGATTGTAATTTTCTAGGTGTTATGATCTTGAGCCTTGGTGTAACAACTAATTTTGTGGCTGAAGTTTACGGGATTGTTGTGGGAAATAATGGGTTGTATTATAAATATAAAAACGGGCCTGCCTAAATTTTTTACTTTCTCTGGAACTCCCTTATGTTTCGTATTATAGTTATAAATAGTTTGCAAGTTTTGGGGGTCCTTTACCTCTTTTCTTGTAGCTATCTTATGCAAACATCTTATGTGATTTGTGATCCATTAATATAATTTTGGACCTACACAAAACAAAACAAAACAAAACAACATAAAATAAAAGAATGGGTGACATGGAATCATTACACGTGTACTTTGTGCATACTAATTTGGAAAAAATTGGTTGCTGGTTCAAAAAAGAATACAAGGCGTCAATTTTCGAGTCGCATCTGACTATTAATATATATTTTGACTTGGTTTAGAGCGTAATCGACAAGGAGACAACGAAGTTTAAGTTCATTGCATTGACGATAAGGCGATAAAATAAGTCATGATACTGGTATTAGGCATAGAAGTCGACAATGACATTAGAAGGTATAAGCTGTTAAACTTTAGATATTGGAGTTTCTGAAGCATATACAATAGATATAAATGATGCATTTACTGAGATAATGTATTTACTAAGGGTGTTAAATCGAAAGGTTGGGTAGGTTTGTTAGTCCCTAGTTAAGTGTTATCATTACGAAGATACATTAATGTAGCTATGCAGCGGAACTATTGAAGACAAGAACATGTCAATGACAAATGTAACATTAAATGACGCAATATTGGACTTATGAGAGACATATGAAAAAGTATGTGCAGTTCAAGAAGAATCTAACGACATATTAATGGTAACAAAATGGCCAATGTGCTAGTCCAATGTATGACTAACCCTTAGGAAATTCATGCAAGGTGACAAGTGCTTAATTCTTACATATTTACTATAGTGTGGCTGATTATTTGAAAAGACCAGCTAAGCATCATCGGCTTGGTCAGCCTTTATTCGACCAACTACCTAATACTACGTGGGCTCATCAAAGAGCGTTTTCCATTGTGTACATATTTGAGAAGTTGGTCATTTTTGCAGTTTTTAGGAAATAAAGCTCGATGGACTCAAATGCGAAATTCTGCTGGAAAAATGGAGGAAATGAAATGATTTATGATTTAATAGGCTAATCCCGAAAGGAAAAACATGGAGAATTATTTGATTGGTCCAATTATTGGATATGGGAATGTGGTAAATATGCCACAACGTGTGTAGAAATGTGTCACAACGTGTATAGAAGTGTGGAGACCATTTGCAAAATAGAAATAACGATAAAAGGATATTTGAGATATTTAGTTTAATGAAAAAATAAAAAATAAAATAAAAAGAAAAATAAAGGTTATGGAAAAATATAATTCTTTATGGGTGGAATTAATAAAGAATAATATATATTCCAAATAATAAAATTTTGATTGCACGTGGTTTACTTTTATTAGTTGACACGTGGCCTACTCTCATTGGACGATGATGTGGTAGTGGAAATGGGAAAGGAAAGTGATTTCTTTTAAAAACTATATAAATAGCGGTGAAAGCATATGGAAAAAGGGGGTGCGAGCAATACGGTAGAGCATTTTAGGATTTTAATTCTCTTTTATTTTTCTTTCACTTTTTGTAATAATGGGTAGCTAACCCTCTCCATTGGGGTTGAAGATAAAGCCGATTATATCATGTAAAACGCTAAGATAGTTTCAATAATAAATATTATCTTTAAGGTTTAATTGATTTCATCAATTTCTCTTCTTTAACGGGTTTGTTTTTTAAGCGTATTGAGTAGTGTTCGGCTATTGATCCTTTATAAGCAAAGAAAATTATACTATTTTTCGGTACAAAGAAAAATCGTGATAACTGTTTTAATTGAAATATATTCCGAGACATGAGATTAGGTTCGATATTGTCTGAGTTACATTATCAATTTTTTTAGAGATTATCAATTGAAATATATTCTGGAAACCCTAATTTTCTCTTATTTTCTACTTTATTAATTTTATTGTTTTTAATTAGTATTTGTTTATTAATTTTTCAGCTTAGGATTTGATAGAAATTTTCAATTGCAATGAATTAGTCTCTGAGAGGACCCGTACTTGCATATTGTCTCATCGACAGTCGTGCTTTTGCGCTCTACATATTTTTATTCCATCAAGTTTTGACATCGTTGCCGGGACTAAAAGATTGTTACTTTTAGTTACTGTTAAATTTTTGTATATATAAGGTTAGGTTAGATTTTATTATTTTATTATTTTCGAGATTTTATTCTTGGTATTTCATATATCTGGTGTGTAGATTTTGTTAGAAACTAAAAGTGGAAGTAGAATTTGCAATCTAAGGTAGGTAGAATCTTGGTACTATCTTATTTTATACTCCCACTGTCCTAAAATTTCTGTCCTCTATTTTATTTTCGTTTGTCCTAAAATACTGGCCAGTTTCTGTTTATCGTCATATTTTTTAGTCAAACTCTCAAATATATCCTTCAATTTTTATAATTATAAGATTATTTTTAAATATACCAATCCAAAATCTTAAATAATATCTTCCTCAATATGTAAACAAATCTACTAAATCAATCCATAAATAATTTTATTTTTATCTTATATTTAAACGTCTTAAATGATATGTTCCTTAATAGGAAACAAAATTACTAAATAAATCATTAAATAATTTTATTTTTATCTTCTATTTAAACATTTCTATAAATAATAAAATTACCAAAAATGTATTTTTCTTACATGCTCCGTATACTCGTTTTAATTTTAGTAATAACATAACATTTGATAAGGATAGTTTGGTACACTCCTCGGGTCTCCTTAATATCCTGACTTAGTCAAAGCGGACTAATAATTTAGGACAGAGGGAGTATTATTTTTTTAAATAACTAGGACATTTTTATTTTTGGTTATTTTTTTTATCTTTATTCTATTAGAAAAAATACACGTGCACAACATATTGCATAGTCTACTACTGATATATAGGAAAACACGTGGGATAGTACGCTGAACCCTCTGGGCATCATCAGTCGAACCACCACAAGTCTTAGCCTTGTACCTTTGACCAGTCTTTGACTGTAGGTATATTTTGTTAAGGTGACATGAGCCTACCCAACTACAGTTGACCCTGTATTTGCACGTGCACCAAAATACTATGTCGAACTAGTATTATGGGAACCAATACAATGATTATCTGTTGAATTTACAAATGGACATTCTCCGTACTATGACCATAGTGTGGATAGTATTTGGGACCCGTACCGACCTTCTGAGGGACATGGTTCATGATCCCAATTACTATTCGTAGGTGAACCATTCATACGAACGGAAATATGAGCAACATTATAAAGATCAAAATGAGCATTGATGGGTTGAACCCTCCAAGTGTTGGTATGTCAAGGTTGGTTGTCATATTTTAGTATCAAAACTCATAAGTTACTTGATTAGATTACTAGAGTCAACTTCGTTAGGTTAGACTAGGAAGTCTAGAAATGTTGAGACATACGAGTATTACTCTGAAGACCTGAAGATTTCGAAGATGTATCAACATCAACGATGACATAATCCTTTCACTTGAGGTTAGTAATACATGACTTGAATTGTTTCCAATCTATATCGTAAGCTTTCAAGTCGTTGCTGATTGAAAACATAATATGCGAAGTCATATACATGAAACTCTAGTATAAGAGACTTGATCATCATATTGTTATCAAAGTGTCAAGGAACAATATATCAATAGTGATAAGTACTTTATATTGGTATATTGAATTACGAAGTATAATGCTTATCTTTTGAACTCCGTAATTGCCACATCAACGTAATATTTGTAACTCGTTACTAGATTGTGTAGTGAACATAGGTTTGATTTCATACCTAGAAAACTATGTTTAATTACATGAGGAAGTAGACGTACGAACTTGTTTCATAGTTTAATGGAAATCAAGAGGATTGAAGGTCCAGTTTTCATTGAAGATCTTAAGGTTGTACCGATCCTAACCTATATAGGAAATCAAGGTAGAACCGATCCTAGCTTATGCTGGGAGTAAAGGAGAAACAATCCCTACCTATACTAGGAGTCAAGGTATAATCGATCAAAATTCTTTTAGGAGTCATAGTAGAACTGGTCCCAATGGCAGAACTGATTTATCTAAATCACGTACACTTTAGGTTTTGTGTGATTTGGAAATTGGGTTTGCAAAATAGGAAAGTTCAAGATGTCGACATAATGAGTAATTTGAACATGTGCTGAAAACTTATTTCTTAATTTTTCAAATATATTTTTTGATACTCAAGGTGAGATCCCAAACCGAAATAGTAGAAAATCTTTTTGAGATTTTCGAAGTTATATGTTTTGTTTTACCAGCAAGCAAAACATTTCTCTAGAAAGATATATTAGTTAAGTGTTAGCTAATGTTAAGTTTTCCAAGAGATTTTGGTTATACAATTGGATATTGGTTGGAATATTAGACAAAATCGAATTGGATATTGGTGTTCAAACTACCTTGGTCTATAAATAGTGAGATTTTTTTAATTTACAATTGTTGATTTGATTGACTAACGTTTTGTTAACTCTTGAGAGCCTTCTATTCTGACATAAGGTCACTCAAACTAGATAAAGAGATTAGCGACAACTCAGATTTAGATCTGATATTCACTTCTGACCATACATTTTTAACAAACTATGTTCTGTGCATAACCGATCATAAGTTGGAATCAAGTTTGTCATTGTGCAGGTACAAAAGACTTTTGAAGACAAGAACATTTTTTATATTGGTTTCGTATCTTTGTGATTTGCTTCGTGCACAAACTTGATGTGATGGGATCCGACGAGATCGACTTTATCTTTTGATAGACTTGTTATTGCTAGTCGTATTTAGATCGACAAGCTATAATTTGGTGGTACTCTTCAGTATCCGAATCTGGTATTTTTGTTTGACTTGATCTGGTTAACTTTGAAAAAATGGGGGTCAACAACCACACCCAATATTTCGCTTATCAATATGTATGGACAAACTCCAATACACTTTCAAGAGAATCAACTAGACAGCCAAACTCAATCATAAGAAAAGTACATCCAAGAGTTATATCTCTATTTCTCAATTCAATCTGCAATCAAACAAATAGGAATTTGCGAGCCCGATTGAATATAAGAAATAACTTGTACGATATCAAAAACCAATATCCAAGTGCCAATCAATTTAATCAACAACCAAAGGTTGGATTCACAATTGATCTTACGCACAACCTGTGATATTTCAATTATATAAACAAACATAATGCGGAAAAGAAATTACACAGACACCAGAAATTTTGTTAACGAGGAAACCGCAAATGCAGAAATTTGAACACCACACTGTATTAAGCGCTGCAGACACTAGCCTACTCTAAGTTAACTTCGGACTGGAATGTAGTTGATCCCTAACCAATCTCACACTGATCAAGGTACAGTTTCGTTCCTTACGCCTCTAGAACCACGCCGGATTCTGCGCACTTGATTCCCTTAGATGATCTCACCCACAACTAAGAGTTGCTACGACCCAAAGTCGAAGACTTGATTAACCAATCTGTCTCACACAGAAAAGTATATTGAATAGATAAATTTGTCTCCCATAGATATACCTATGAGTTTTGTTCCGTCTTTTGATAAATCAAGGTGAACATGAACCAATTGATAAACAGACTTATGTTCCCGAAGAACAACCTAGTAATATCAGTCACCTCACAATAATCTTAATAGTATGGTAGCGAAACAAGATACTGTGGAATCACAAACGATGAGACGAAGATGTTTTTGACTACTTTTTATCTTTCTTATCGGAGATTAAATCTCGAGCAAATATTAGAGAAGATAGTACTCAACATGGTAGAGTACAGTAAGATCAGAACACATAACTACAGAGAAAATAGTTGGATCTGGCTTCACAATCCCATTGAAGTCTTCAACTCGTTAACCTACTGGGTTTTGGAAAAAACCTAAGGTTAAAGGAGAATCGACTCTAGTCACAACTAGTATCACACAAAAGGTGTGGGGATTAGGTTTCCCAGTTGCTAGAGTTATTCTTTATATAGTCTTCCAATCAGGGTTTGCAATTAATGTTACCTTGGTAACAAAGCATTCAATATTCACTGTTAGATGAAAACCTGATTAGACTCAAGCTAATGTATTTCAACCGTTAGATCGAACTTAGATTGTTACATACAAATGAAAAGTGACTTCATTTAGATATGATTAATCGTACCTAAACATGTACACCTTGTTGGCTCAACAATAGTTAACAGAAGTTAGCCATATGAATACTTTCATATCAACCATATTCATCTTAATCATAACTACTTCAAATGACTCAAATGAAACTAGTTCTAGAGTTATTCAATTGTTTATATTCTCATAGAAGTATACAAGACACAATTGAAGCAAAATCAATTTTGATTCTCTCGAATCAATTCATGAACATTATAGCCACGTTTTGCAAAAGATTGCATTCCTTAAATGTATTAGTTCATGAACAAACCGATTTTAGAACATAACCTACTCAAGTATGCAAACGGGTACGCATACCTTCCGAACTCAGTTGAATTTCCGGAACTCGAAACTCACGCCAGTACGCATACCGGTATGCATACTAAGTTCCCGGACTTTTATTAATCAACCTGTACGCATACTATGGTTCCCGAACTTGGAATAACTTGCAACAGTTAGCATACAAGTACACATACTGTGTTATATCCAATGAGGGTTAATTGATCTAAACTCCCATTTCAATCATTGAAACATTCTTAGAAGGCGACAATAGCTGTCTCACACAAACTATTAGATTTAAGGCAATTTTCAAGTGATCGAATGATCAATACAGAACACTCCGAGTCTACATCAAATGACTGTCTCACAAAAATCATGTAAGATGTTACAAGGTGTTAGAGCATAGCTCGGTTTAACCCACCAAGCGTTGGTATGTCAAGTTTGGTTGTCATATTTTAGTGAACCAAAATCATTTAAGGAGTCGCTTGATTATGTACTAGAATCAACTTCGTATAGGTTAGCTTGAAAGTATTAGGATATGAGACATTACAAGTAATGCGAAGACTTGAATAAGTGAAGAAGTAAGGAGCTACAACGACAACATCATCCTTCCACTTGAGGTTAGTAATATTTGACTTGAACTGTTTCATTCCCTAACGTATCTTTCAAGTCGTGCATATTAAAAACATAACTGCGAAGCATGAAAGATTACACTCTAGTTAGACGTAGTATTAATGAATACAATATGAAGTATAATGCTTATCTTTTTGTTTGTGGGTAAAAACTGTTTCTGCTGGTTTTGGTCAATTTGGGTGTGTGGATGAGAAACGAGCCTAAACCTTAAACGAATGCACTGCTCAGGAGTACTTTAGATTCGAGAGATCAATCTGTACAATCCTGGCCTAAACCAAGAAATGGCCGTTCCAGTTTTGCTTCAGTCACAAAGTGGAGGAGAAGTGTTGGTCTTAGGGAGGGAAGCGAAGAAGGTGTTGAGACCAGAATGGTTAATTCTGAAGGTGTGGCTATTTTATGACTTGTATCAGAATGTGGAATGTAAGATATCAGTTATGTGGTGTTTTCTGGATACTGTATTGTTGTTAACCAAACTGTTGTCGTTTGGTTGAAATAGGTAGAACCTATTTATACAAGTCATATTGAACGCACCCTGATCTTGTAGAAAGTTGGAATGATTGAGTGATGGAGAAGTGGGGTCGTGTGTAAAGGCCAGAAAACCACGTTCCCATTATGAGGGAGACGATTTAGTTTACACCCGCTGCTTCTTGCAACCACTAACTGCCCTGCTTTCTGACACTTTCTTGTAAAGGGCGTGTTGCACGCCGCACACTGTAAACCGCCATACCAATACCCTGATGAGTATCCCCCAGTTTGTGACATGTTTGATGTCTAGAGTGTTTTCGTGGAAAACGTGTAGCAGGTTGCTATGTGTGGAAAGTCAAAGTCAGGAGACTTGCCGTAGGAGAATAGCATGTGATGCTATTAGGCTTGTCTTGGATGGTCGCCTAAGACTTGCCACATGCCTGTCAATTCTGTGGCGAATTTGGACGGCTAAGATTGTGACCCATGAGAAAGGGTGGCCATTGATTATGGCCACATTCTGTTGGCGCATGATAATGACACAATGGCGTGTTTGGCATATTTTGTGCTTTCCAGTGGCACGGTGGTGCAAGTAGCGCCTGGCGTAGCCATGACCGCTAGCTTTTGGCATATTGGTGTTAAACCCAAATATGGTTCGGCAACATTAGTTCTAGTTGCCACATCAATCCCAATGCTCTGGGTAGCATGATTTGGCTTGGTTGGCGTAGCAACTTCGCCTAAATTAGGGCTTGGCATGCCGAAACTCTAATTAGTGCGTGTGGCATGCAGTCACGGCATGGTAACGCTTTTTGTGCAAACGGCCCCATAGTCATGCCAAGGGAACTATAGTAAGGCCATAATGTGGAAACGGCCACAGGAGCAAGAATTGCTACGAGTGACTATGATATGGCGCCATTCATAGGGTTTCTTGGGTCCCGCATGGCTCGTGGCATGTTGTGGGGCTCAATCGGAGTAACAAATTCCTGATCACTATGCCTACATATTTCATGTTCTTCATCAATACTATCCTCATCATAATCATCACTATAATAACATGAAAATGATCGAACCTTATCAAAACAAGTAGTGTTACCAATTCTAACCTCGTCATCTTGATTATGTGAATAAAAACTATCCTTATTTTCGAGGGTGGTATTGGGAAAACTACACTGGAAATTAAGACTATCCTGAGCAAGTTTTTCCACAATCCTATTTGTATTCTCAGTAAATTTCTTGAGGGTCTCTTCTAGAGATATCTTAGTTGACCGCTCTACGGACTCTTCTGGGAGAAGAATATTATAAGTATCTTTCATAAATAACTTCCGTGCTGATTGATAGACACATTTTTGTGTCCAAATTGTACTCAATGTCTCTATTGTTAGTGCTCGATTTTTGTACTAATTTTGATGCTTTGTGTGTTTGTAGGTGTTTTTGGAGAAATACACTTGTGTGTAAAAAGTTTCTCAAAAAGTGCTATTTGGACTCCCCGAGAAAAGTACTAAAGGCACCCTCAATTTGGATAAGGGGCACCTCAGTTGGGCACCTGCTATTCGCAACCCCAGTTTGGTTAGGGGGACACCATATTCAACATTTCAAAAATTCGTTTTGGCGGGAAAATTTTATTCTCAACTGTGTAACTTTCGATCGATTCTTGAAGGAGTTCTGGGTAGAATAAAGGGCTGAAACTTAATGGGTAGTTGTGATATGTCCTAACAAAGCTAGTCTGGGTGTTTGTTTCGATCAAATTTGTCTGGATAACTTGGTTTAATCCAAACAGGTATTTGGAGGAAAAATATGAGCTTACACGAGTTGTGGTGAATCTAAACGTGTACTGCACGTGTTTGGAAGCCTTAATCAACACTTTGGAACGTGAAGAAGATTTGTAAGGAATTTAATCCAGCTGAAGATGTGAAAAAATCAAAATCATTGATAAAAAAAGAAAGAAAATATCTCGAGTAAATGAAGATTATTTGGATTAATGGAGGAGATTCAATGTCGCAATCACGTATAAATATGTTCACAAGGTATCATAGAAGGGGTGTCGAGAGTTTGGGGGGCTGAGGAGAGCCAGAGAAGAAGAAAAAATCAAGTTACAGAGCTGCCATTTTTCTGCTGCTGCTGAAGAACGCGAAGAACATAAGACCCACACAGAGCAGCCTTATTTTGCTACAGTTCAAAGACTGTCGGGGGACAGTCTTATTTGTTACAGTTTCAGCGACTGTCTGTTGACAGTCTTATTTGTACAGTGACAGTCTTATTTGTTACTTTCGAGGGACAGTCTTATTTTCCGAGGGTCCTAGTTCTCTGGTTTGTAACAAATATAATTGTTACAAACCCGGTTTTGAATTATTTCTCCCTTTTCATCATTTGTAAACACCCTTTGAGCAATAATAATGATTTTTGAGCGTGTTTTCAACATGATAAGCGGCTAATTCTCCCACAACCAAGGAAATGAGGAAGCTATTTACGCATGAATAATTGGTAACTATTTTATTTTCTCTAATATTTAATTATAATTCACTTAATCACTGCTTTTGCAGAGTTTTAAATTGTTTGCGTAATTTTCCTAATCAGTTGTGATTCAATTAGATAGGTTATGCTTTGTTTAGATAATCTATGCTTAAGGGATACAATTGATGTTTGAATTTGCTTGATTATTAGTGAGTTAAGATACAAAGGACTTAAAACATAATTAGAGTTTTGGATTATTTACCATCATTAATTCATGTGTAATAGTGGAATCAGTGTCTTGATTGTTTTCTCATACCTCTCGCCCACTTTGTTAATATTTTTGTATATAATTTTACTAAATCTTTAAATTTAATCTTCACAAGTCCGAGAGTTTGAACCTCATTACTACAACAACAATCAAAAAAACATTAATCACTGACTCATTGAAACTCTTGAGAGACTCTTCTAGAGAAATAGAAGGATTGTTTTGCTCGTATGACCTGTGGGTATGTGGATAGTAATTGGGCTCAAAATGGTATGGACCATAACCTTCAAAGGTTTCGCGTTCACAATCACTATTCACACTATGGTCATAAAAAGGATAATGTCTAAGCTGCTCAGTCGGATACTCATTGTATTGGCTATTATAATACCAGTTCGACATCCTAACTGCAAGGGAATTCTAAACAAACACAAAGAAGGATGACTCGACCACAACAAGCCTATTTTATCTAGCAAACAAAAAGCATGATGGCTCCACTTAGATTGTTTCTAGACCAGCTTCTAATCCTTCGAAAGGGAATTCGTTACAATTTGAGCAAACCCCTATGGAATCAATCAGAGTCAAAGTAAGTTGAATAGAGGCGAGGGAAGCTGCGTGGAGCTTTGACACCCAAGGCCTCACCGCATTACAAGGCGGCACAGTCACGCATTCAACTCACAGAAACCATCATGAACTTCGAAGTATGCTTAAAAGAGTAACCAATATTTTTCGAATGACTTTCATATTAAGCTCGTTACCCTATCGGTCTCGTTCTAGTCTAAATTTTAAGGCTTAGGTTCGCGTAGGTTACGTGTTCCTAAGGCGGGCAAGAAGGAAACGGTGATGAAATCCGAGTCCTTATCTTGATTTGGCCAGGCCTTGCCCTTTACTAGAAAATTAAATCTGATTTCAGGTCCTCAACATATAAGCATACAAAATCATCCAGTAAACCCGCTGACAGGGGATTCGCGGGTGTTTAGAATTCTTACCTCCCGTTCCAGACGGGGGATGAACCGTTGAAGTCGACTCGGGCCACGACTCCTATGTCATGTACGAACCCGAGGGGCCGAGGCGATATCGTAATCGCCGTCCTTCTCTGCACACAGTTTATTTAAAAGTACCCTTCCGTAGGGTTTTTTTTTTAAAAAAAATGTCCAATGTCCAAAAATAAAACTTTACAAAAATAAAAAAAAACTTAATTACAGTTTCAAAAAAAATAAAATAAAAATTATTTACAAAATCTTCTTCTTCACTCCTTTTGGATTTCTCTTTTCTTTCCTTTTTGGGCTTCGCCTTTCTTTTCAGCACTTATCTTTTTCTTTAGCCTAGCTCCAAATATGAAAGCAAACAAAAGTACCAAAACGCGTAAAAAAGAACAAATAAAATAAAACCTAAAAACAAATCTATAAACAAATCCGCGTCGGCGGCGCCAAAAATTGATGGGATTTACAATTAAGTTGTAGTAAGATGATTTGTTCACTCAGACTTGTTGAAATTGTTTTTAGGATTAATAAAGGAAAAACACTAAAAATATACAAATTATGTCACAGGATGAAAAGAGATCGGGACTCGTGATTTCACTACTTTTCATATTGTTGTGGTTCAGTCATTAACTCTAGACAATATAGCTCAAACAAAAGAAGTTGTGACTCTAGTTCTTTGCCAAAAATAGATTTCGTAAAATATTATTTGTAAGTTAAAAGCATGACGCATCAAAAGTAATTAAAACTAAGCATGCGGCATCTAACAAAATAACAAATAATTAATAGAAATCATAAAACAATTAAATCTATGCAAAAAGTCAATAAAAGAATTAATTCATTTACCACAATCATGAAAAGTTGCTTCCTCTGTTGTCCCAATGATGGGGTCTAGCTCCGCATGGTGAAAACACACTCAAAGGAATTTTTCATTGCTCAAAAAGGTGTTTACAAGGAGAAAAGGTATAAAACAGGGCCTTTGTAACAGTTATATGTGTTTCTGTTTCTCTAAGACCCACGTCTCTATGTCGCAAACGTTGTAGCAAATAAGTATGCCCCTGATGTACGACCGCCGCATGTGAGTCGTTATCACTGTAGAAAAACGACTGTCTTTGGCAGTATGTTCTTCGTGTTCTTGGGTTTCTGCAGCAACAGAACCAACTCTGCAACTCGATCAAAGTCCTCTCTTTTCTTCCCCTAACTCTCCATCCTCTCTCATAACCCTCAGCACCCTTTATATACTCTCCAGAATCAAAAATACTCGCCAATAACTCCGAATAATCTTTATTACTCGATAATATTCTTCACTGCCAGTCACGGGATTTCTTCCCTTTTTACAGCTTCTCACGCGTTTGTATCCATCCAACATACTCTTAACAGACTCATACACATCATAGAATAGGATATACATGCTCTGACCTCGTGCAATCTTTCCAAGAATAAAGAAAATCCCGAGAATAACTCATGGGGATATATGATGCTCTGTTTTCTTCCAATCGGTGATACAACCGTACTTTGACGAGTCTAAGAGGATTACCAGCCTTGTTTGCGGTTAACAGGCCCAAACCAAGCTAAAAATTCGATTGAATTTCACCAGAAACTTTCCAAACCAAATCCAGAATATTTTTCCCGTGAACACGCAACTCTTTTTCCTTCTCGCCGATTATCTGGTCCAACTGGATTGATTTTGAATATCACACCACGTTTGTTAATCCCATATGAACAAATCCAATCAAATTCAGCCGTTTAGTCTCACTGAAACGAGCTAAAATCGCAACCCTAATTTCGGCAGCTGAAGGTTGGTTTTTCCCGACGGTTTTCATAATTCAAATGAAGAAGAAAGGATATCCCCCTAACCAAACTGGGGGTGCGACTAGCAGGTGCCCAACTGAAGTGCCCCTTAGTAATTGAGGTTCCCCTTAACCAACGGTGAGAGTCCGAATAACACGTGTCCTCCAAGGGTGCCCCGGGCAACTTTTCGAGCCGAAATTTCCAAAAATATTTATTTCCAAAAAATACCTACAAAAACACAAAAGACCATAATAAGGACGAAAACGAGTACTAACAATACGAAACATTGAGGACAAATTAGACATATAAATGCGTCTATCAATGGGGGAACCGATCCTATGAACATGTGTAACAAGTTTTTAATGAAAGGGGAACCGATCCTATGGACATGTGCAGCAAATACAAGTAGTTACCATATGTATGTGGGGAACCGATCATAGTACCTAGTCAACCGAATTTTTGGAAAGCTAGTGTGACTATGCACAATACTCACATGGAGGTAGAACTGAAACTTGTTTTGGTAGAACCGTGAAACCCATGATTTGTGATTGAGTGTTCTTAATCAATCACATAGTTCTTGAAAGTCAGATGAGCCAATTCTAAACTCGTTTGTAAGTGTGGCAAATCGGTTTTAAGATTGTAAGTATGAAAGAGGACTTACAAAGTAAAGATGTCGACACACTTTGAACATGTGCAATACCGCCTATCTTTTATTGTTCAAAGATATTCCTTGATAGCTAAAGGAAAATCTCGAATCGAAAAATAAGTTGAGAATCTTTTAATTAAGGTTTTCAATTATATTTTTGGAAAGAAAAATTGGTAATGTGCATTTACTAATTGGAGATTTTCTAAGAGATTTTCAATCAATGTTTGGACAAAGCATTTCCAGGAATTATGGAAACCGAATCTAGAATATATTGCATATCTTGAGAATATTTTCGGTTTTGGAAATTCCTTGGTGTCCAAACTTCCTTGGTCTATAAATATCAAAGTTTGCATTTCTATCAAACTAATCCTCAGAGCCAGCAAAACTACCTAGTTATGTTGTTACTGGTGGAGCCGCCTATTCGGAGAGGAAAATAACCTAATTAGGCGAAATCTCTTACGGCCGCTCGGTTTAAAGACTTCTTTGGGATTGAGAAGCTCTGTTAGTAACGTTGGCGGGAAAAATAGATAATTGCGGTTTATTATTAATTTTCGATTGATTTGATTGACTAACGGTTGTTGAACTTTGATTGCAGCTAGTTTTTTTATGCTTGAGAATATTCTATTCTGATATAAGATTCACTCAAACTAGATCGAAGTTTCGACGGGGATCTTTAGACTGTTTGTAGTTCTAAAGACGTCTTGTGATAATCCATTCTTAACAGACTCCGTTTTGTGCGTGATTGATCACAAAAGATTCAAGTTGATTGTGTGCAGGTGTTTATTGAAGATCTAAGAAGATTTGAAGACAAAGAAGACTTTGAAGATTTCTGATTTGGGTTCATAATCTTTGGTGTGCACAATACTTGTTTCGGTTAAAGAGGATCCAACTATAATCAGTTTATCCTTGTGGTAGATTGGATTGATTAGTTGATTAGATCGGCATAAATACGTTTCTTTGTGATTCAAAGTATTGATTGCAAAATCTAGAAGATTACTTCGGTAATTGTTAGTAGATAGATCTAAGGACCTGACAAAGGAGTTTATTGAGATAAACAGAAGATCCTTTTTTCGAGCTCACATCACTTGGTTGAAAAGAGTTGATACCAAACAGATTTGTTGTTCCCTTACTGTTTGGAATACAAACCAAAGGAATTGTTCCAAGTACGTGAATTATTACAAGTTGGAGGCATGGGAATACAGACAGAACTTTTGCTTGGTCTCAACTATACGAAGTTGGTTTGATTTTGTATAGCGGCTTAATCCTGAGAGTATTCAATTATAGACAAGGTCCCGGGGTTTTTATGCATTTGCGGTTTCCTCGTTAACAAAATCTTGTTGTGTCTTTTACTTTTCTATTTCCGCAATTATAATTGTTTTTTATTATAATTAGAAGTAAAATACACAAACGCTAATTCCTATTTACTTGATAGTAATCCTATTGTGTTTGGTTAAGTCCGAACCTCTTATCAAGTAAACATAATTCTTTGTTGTATTGTCTCGATCTCGTATCCATAGACGATCACACGAAGTGTGAACCGATTAGTTATATTGTTTGGACTCAGTCCATAAACAATCACTTTCAAAGAAAGGACTTATAGGTGGAAAAGTTTTAGATTGAGGTATATTTGGGTACCCTCGTCTTTTCAATTGGTATCAGAGCAGGCAAACACGAAAAGATCTAACAATCTGTGTTTGGTGCGATCCAACCTATAAGAAATTGAATCTAATGGTCGATTCAGTTAACGTAACGACAAGATTTGACTACTTCAAAAATTCGTGGTGGAAAACGCGAATGAAGTTTGTAATACTCTTGTTCCTAAATGTTTTAGGGATTGGAATTATGTCCATGTATCTCTTGGAAAACTTACATAATCAGTGGGATATCATAGAATTGTATATCATTGTCTTGGATACTAACATGTTTAGTAGTAATGATACAATACTCTATGAGACAGGTTGTATCTCGAAAATGCATAAGATTCCTCTCAGAATTTTTCATTATATGAACCATGACTATTGCGTTCTAGAAAAATATGGAATCTTAAATATTTTTTGGATAAATTTCCAAAGTATATATATGTACATTTTCAAAGCAAAGATTGTCAATGTATTGCCGTCTAGGAGGCGATTTTGGAAGATATGTATTCCTACAAGGAATGAGTTTTCAGTTAATATCTCTATTAGCAATATATTGCTTCATACACCTCACAACTGTTTTAATGAAGCAAGTGATCTTTTAAAATACTATAAGGTTTATGATTCTGATGGTATTTTTAACAAATATCATATTTTGTTCAAATTCATATATGTATACTCTAGTAAATTTCAAGTGATATTATCAAATTCTGATAATAAAGAGTAAACAGATTTTTCGGCAAAAGCATGGAATCAATCCGAAATAAAGATCCAGTCCATGAAAAATCGGTTTTCCAAAAGAAAGACCTAGATACAAAATCGGAATTGTTTCCCCCACAAGCCTTGGTTTCCGATTTTGATAGCATTTCCTAAAACTAGTTATTTCCGGTTTTGATATCAAGTCTTCCTATAAAAGATAACCTCTTGCTATTTGTTCAAACATATTGGGGAAGATTGGTCAAAACCGTAACTAGGGTTTTTCATATTTTCGCAAGTATGAGAAAGAGGAAATCAAGAGAAGAAATCTATGAAACTGACAAGTTTGTCTTGAATCCATTTATTCCTCCTGGAGATATTGAGAAAATCAAGTATCCTCACTTGATCAAAGGGAAGCATGATCTTACAAATTTTGTAGATAACACATGTTTTGAAAGATATCAAGCTTTGAATGGAGTAAAATTTACTGGAGAAAAGAGATTCGATCCAGATGTTTCGGCAACCAGCTATGTGAAATTTGTTCAAGACCAAATCTGGGGAAATATGTTCGGATTTGAAAAATATTCACCTGATATAGTAAGAATTTTTTTATGGTAATATTCACAATATTAATCATGAAAAACTCACCTTTAGCACCTTGGTTGGAAGTACTTTTCTTCATGTCAACAGAAAGATGATATCAACAATCATTAATTACAATGTGAAAGGGCATATGATTACACGTTCTGAAATTGAGCACGATAACATTTCAAAACTTATCACTGGAAAAACTGTTGAATGGGAAAAGGGAAAGATGCTAACCAAAGAAGTACCCTTACATCTAAGGATCTTCGGCAAGCTTGTTGTAGAAACTTCGTTTGCTTGTACAAGAGATTCTTCTCTATGGAATAGAGAATTTGCTGAACTGGTATACTACCTTCTTGAAGGGAAGAAATAAATTGATATTTGTGGAATAATTATCAATCAAATGATTAAAATCATTGAATCTCTAAATATATATCCCTGTCTCATCACCGAATTGTGTGAAGGTGCAATAGGGAACAACTTTGGAGATGAGAAAGATACTAAAACTGTATCTCAGGGAATTATCAATCGGATGAGTGGAACTCAAAAGGTATCTAGTATCTCATATGATCAAACCTATAGTAATGGAGATCTCATGTTCCACATTTTACGTCTTGGGAGACAATTGGACTGTATTCAGAAACAGTTGGCATTTGCCTATAGAGATGATCTGAAAACCCTTGAAGTAATCCTAATGATCAATAATGAGTTCCTAAAATGAGAACAAGAAGAAGACTATGAGGAAGATTCTGATGAGCAAACAAATGAAGATTGATTTGTATTCAAGAAAAATAAAAATAGACAATAGTTTTTGATTTCTTTCAATAAAGTCTATTATGAATAAAACTATCTTATTATGAATAAAAGTATTTGATTTATAATTTTGCTTGTGATAGTTTTTGATTTACGTAGCCGGTGCTTGAATGCTTTATCTTATTGCTATGTATGTGTATGGGATGCTTAATTTCGGTTTCTAACCTCGATATTCGATCTCATATGTTGTGAACCCTTATGGTTTGGGTGACTTTTTGGTTTAGCAGGATTAAGTTCTAGCCCATGTTGGTAGGCTTTATCAAAGGATCTTGAGGGGTATTGATTGAAATAATATATGAAAAAGTCACAATATGTTGAATCGTTTGGTTTAGCATAAAAGCATATGTGTTTCGAGGTTTCAACTTTTGCTTGCAATAGTTAAAACCGGTTTTCAACCTTTCTCTGGTAAAGGTTGGTTGTTGTTATTCTTTTGTTTTCCATAAGGATGATAACATAATGATATTTCGATATCAATTCTCCCTGGAATAAGATGCAAACATATTGGAGAAGAGGATGCGGAATTTGAGGTAACGACTTTGTTAGTTAATCGTTTTCCTGTTTAAGAAAAGCCTGAGTTTATTGCGTATATTTATTGCTTTTGCTTAACAAAATTTCGGTATAATTGATGTTTTATTCCATTATTTTTGTATGGATGTGTGTGTGATTGAATTGTTTCCAGTTAAGAAAAACTATTGTTATCTTGCTTTATTGTTTGGTATCAATCGTTTAGGCTTACAAAATTTCGGTGCAATTGCGGTGCTTTAATGTCTATGTTGTTTCAATTGCTTCCGGTTGAGGTGAATAATTATGCAAGTTGATTTATTTGGTTTGTATGAATTGTTTATGGCTTAACGAAAGAAAAGGTTTACGGGATGAATTGTTTAGTCCAATTCAATTCCGGATAAGAGAAACTAAGTTAATTCTGATCTTAGTTAGACTTAATTATCAAAATGGAGGTTTCGGTTATTCAAGTCTAATCGAATGCCTTAACAAAAAATGCTAGTTAACTAACCTAGTACTTGTGTTGTTTAAAATTTAAAGGTGTAAGTTATATGGATAATTAGAACCTGATGAGAAAAATAGAGTTATCTGTATTTTGGTCTTATCGAACAAGCGATTGTATTTGTACAATCGGTTTAGCAAAGGAACTAAGGTGTTTAGTCGATTTGGTTTGCTAAACTATTAGGTAAAATTGCTTCGGGAAATTGTTACTTTGGTAACATATCAAAAACAAAATTACTTTGTAGTTTCGGTTTTGATATTGGTTATCAAAAATAGTGTGTGGAACCCTCGTGCTTAACTCTTATAGGTTTGCAAGTCTATTTTGAGATTTGTAAGAACCTTTCGGTTTGTCCTTTATTTGCTCGTACCTTTGTCATTTTGTGACAAAAAGGGGGAGAAATATATGGAGTAAACAAGTGATATTGGTATTGATTTATATTGATTGGTATCACTAAGGGAAAAGACATTGGTGCTTAAACGTTTATCTAATGAAAGAGTAAATCATAGACTAAGGGGGAGTAGCATATCATATGATACATGTAGTTATATGGACAACAAAGGAATAACAAAGACGTGCAGACTGATAAAATCCACCTATCTTACCTTTAGGGGGAGTATCAGCATTATATTATAATGTAAACAACGGCATTTATGGATTGAATGTATACAGGTTATTGTGTTGTTGGATTTGGGAATCAAGCGTATGTGTAATGAATTCTTGTAATTTGTTTATCCATATGATGTAAGAGTTTTGTCACTAAAATTGACAAAGGGGGAGATTGTTAGAGCATAGCTCGGTTGAACCCACCAAGCGTTGGTATGTCAAGTTTGTTTGTCATATTTTAGTGAAACAAAACTCATTTAAAGAGTCGCTTGATTCTTGAATTGCGAAGACTTGAATAAGTCAAGAAGTAAGGAGCTACAACGACAACATCATCCTTCCACTTGAGGTTAGTGATATTTGACTTGAACTGTTTCATCCCCTAATGTATCTTTCAAGTCGTGCATATTGAAAACATAACTGTGAAGCATGAATAATTACACTCTAGTTAGACGTAGTATTAAGGAATACAATATGAAGTATAATGCTTATATTTTGAACTTCGTATATAAGACATCAACATAATCGTTTGAATGCGATTGTGATTATGTATGGGTATGAGGTGAAGATTTCATCTTAGGAAACAATGTTTTATATTAGTTTAAAGGAAGTAAATTCATGAACTTGTTTCGTGAATCGAAATGGAAATCGCTAGGCTTATTGGTATTGTTATTCATTGCATATCTTTTGAACTACCAATATGTGTGGTTAGTATAACCGCTCATGACTTGTTTTATGTTCTTGGTAAAACTATTCACAAGGCCTGACTTTTGTATTGGTATGACTTTTATTGGTGAAACCGATCTTAAGTAATCACCCGAGATGGTATGATCGATTTAGTGTTATTGGTATGACCAAATCTAGGCAAAGGGGAACCAATCCTATGAAGAGGTGCAACCGATCACAAAAGGGGGATCGATCCTTGTAAGAGGTGCAACACGTTTTTAGTAGATGAGGGAACCGATCGTATGAACATGTGCAACAAGTTTTTAGTGAAAGGGGAACCGATCCTATGGACATGTGCAGAAAATACTAGTAGTTATCATAAGTATGTGGGAACCGATCCTAGTACCTAGTCAACCAAATTTTTGGAAAGCTAGTGTGGCTATGCACAGTACTCACATGGAGGTAGAACCGAAACTTGTTTTGGTAGAACCGTGAAACCCATGATTTGTGATTGAGTGTTCTTAGTCAATCACATAGTTCTTGGAAGTCATACGAACCAATTCTAAACTCGTTTGGAAGTGTGGCAAATCAGTTTCAAGATTGTAAGTATGAAAGATGCCTTACAAAGTAAAGATGTCGACATACTTTGAACATGTGCAATAACGCCTATCTTTTATTGTTCAAAGATATTCCTTAATAGCTAAAGGAAAATCCCGGATCGAAAAATAAGTTGAGAATCTTTTAATTAAGGTTTTTAATTTTATTTTTTGGAAAATGAAAATTGGTAATGTGCATTTACTAATTGGAGATTTTCTAAGAGATTTTCGGTCAATGTTTGGACAAAGCATTGCCAGGAATTATGGAAACCGAATCTAGAATATATTGCATATCTTGAGAATATTTACGGTTTTGGAAATTCCTTGGTGTCCAAACTTCCTTGGTCTATAAATATCAAAGTTTGCATTTCTAGCAAACTAATCCTCAGAGCCAGCAAAACTACCTAGTTGTTTTCTTACTGGTGGAGCCGCCTATTCAGAGAGGAAAGTAACCTAATTAGGTGAAATCTATTATGGCCGCTCGGTTTACAGACTTCTTTGGGATTGAGAAGCTCTGTTAGCACCGTTGGTGGGAAAAATAGATAATTGCAGTTTATTATTAGTTTTCGATTGATTTGATTGACTAACGGTTGTTGAACTTTAATGCACCTAGTTTTTTTATGATTGAGAATCTTGTCTTCTGATATAAGATTCACTCAAACTAGATCGAAGTTTCGACGGGGATCCTTAGATTGTTTGTAGTTCTAAAGATGTCTTGTGATAATCCATTGTTAACAGACTCCGTTCTGTGCGTGGTTGATCACAGGAGATTCAAGTTGATTGTGTGCAGGTGTTTATTGAAGATCTAAGAAGATTTGAAGACAAAGAAGACTTTGAAGATTTCTGATTTGGGTTCATAATCTTTGGTGTGCACAATACTTGTTTCGGTTAAAGAGGATCCAACTATAATCAGTTTATCCTTGTGGTAGATTTGATTGATTAGTTGAGTAGATCGGCATCAATACGTTTCTTTGTGATTCAAAGTATTGATTGCAAAATCTAGACGATTACTTCGGTAATTATTAATAGATAGATCTAAGGACCTGAAAAAGGAGTTTATTGAGATAAACGAAAGAGCCTTTTGTCGAACTCACATCACTTGGTTGAAAAGAGTTGATACCAAACAGATTTGTTGTTCCTTTACTGTTTGGAATACGAACCAAAGGAATTGTTCCAAGTACGTGACTTATTACAAGTTGGAGGCGTGGGAATACATACGGAACTAGGTGAACTATAGGTTTAGTTGCTTGGTTTCAACTATAAGAAGTTGGTTTGATTTTGTATAGCGGCTTAATCCTGGGAGTATTCAATTCTGGACAAGGTCCCGAGATTTTTCTGCATTTGCGGTTTCCTCGTTAACAAAATCTTGTTGTGTCTTTTACTTTTCTATTTTCGTAATTATAATTGTTTTTTATTATAATTAGAAGTAAAATACACAAACGTTAATTCATATTTACTTGATAGTAATCTTATTGTGTTTGGTTAAGTCCGAACCTCTTATCAAGTAAACATACTTCGTTGTTGTATTGTCTCGATCTCGTATCCATAGACGATCACATGAAGTGTGAACCGATTAGTTGTATTGTCTCGACTTAGTCCACAGACAATCACTTTCAGAGAAAGGACTTATAGGTGGAAAAGTTTTAGATTGAGGTATATTTGGGTACCCTCGTCTTTTCACAAGGTGATTTTCACATGATCATATTTTGACTTCCGTCAAGAATATAAGATGAACTTGGTTAAAGCGAAAGCTTACCAACACATATTTCGAGAAATATGTAAGCGAGTTAAACTCATCTCGAAATATCAAATGTGTATAATCGAAGTCTATATAGCTGAAAAAGCGGGGGTACAACAACCACACCCAATATTTCGATTAGCAATCTGTATGGACTAACTCAAATATACTTTCAAGAGAATTAACTAGACTCAATCTTAATAAAGTATATCAAAGAGTTATATCTCTCTTTGTTGATTCAATACTTACTCAAGCAAATAGAAATTGAATACACGAAAAATTACTTGAGCGGTACCAAAGACCAATGTTCAAGTATCAATCAAGTTCAATCAACAACCAAAGGTTGGATTTCCCAATTGCTTGATTCAAATGCACAACCTGTGATATTTCAATTATACAAAAAAATATAATGCGGAAAAGAAATGACACAGACACCAGAAGTTTTGTTAACGAGGAAATCGCAAACGCAGAAAAACCCCGGGACCTAGTCCAGATTTTAACACACACTGTATTAAGCCGCTACAGACACTAGCCTACTAAAAACTAACTTCGATTTGGACTTTAGTTGAACCCCAATCAATCTCACACTGATCCAAGGTACAGTTATGCTCCTACGTCTCTGATCCCAGCAGGATACTACGCACTTGATTCCCTTAGCTGATCTCGCCCACAACTAAGAGTTGCTACGATCTAAAGTCGAAGACTTTAATAAACAAATTTGTATTACACAGAAAATTCTATGGTAATAGATAAATCTGTCTCCCACATAAATACCTACGAGTTTTGTTCCGTCTTTTGATAAATCAAGGTGAACAGGAACCAATTGATAACCCGGACTTATATTCCCGAAGAACAACCTAGAATTATCAATCACCTCACAATAAACTTAATCGACTAGCGAAACAAGTTATTGTGGAATCACAAATGATGAGACGAAGATGTTTGTGATTACTTTTATATCTTTCCTATATGAGATATCAGTCTCAATCCAATCTTACGATTGTACTCAATACGATAGAAACAACAAGATCAGATCACACAACTACAAAAAAATAGTATCGGTTTGGCTTCACAATCCCAATGAAGTCTTCAAGTCATTAACCTACAGGGTCTCGGTATAAACCTAAGGTTAAAGGAGAATCAACTTTAGCTTATTCAACTAGTATCACACAGGAGGTGTGGGGATTAGGTTTCCCAGTTGCTAGAGTTCTCCTTTATATAGTATTTCAAATCAGGGTTTGCAATCAATGTTAGCTTAGTAACAAAGCATTCAATATTCACCGTTAGATCAAAACCTGATTAGATGCAAGCTAATATATTTCAACCGTTAGATCAAAAACTTAGCTTCTTACACACAAATGAAATGCACGTTTTAGGTTTGTATAACCGTACCCAAACATGTACATTTGTTGGTTCAACAGTAGTTAACCAAATGGTTAGCCATATGAGCACTTCCATATCAACCATATTCTTGTTCACCATAACTAGTTCAAATGACTCAAATGAAATAGTTAGAGAGTTGTTCAATTGCTTAGATCTTATAGAGTATACAAGACATAATCACTCGAATCGATTCATGAACTTTATAGCCACGGTTTGCAAACTTGCATTCCTTAGTTAATATAAGTATAAGTTCACGAATAATCATTTTTAGAATATAACCAACCTAAGTACGCGAACTGGGTACGCGGATTTAAGTACCCGAAATAAGTTTGTAAATAGTTTACAAACTCCAGCAGATTTTCTCGGGAAGAGAACCTCTGACAATACGCGGACTGGGTTCGCAGACTCTGTTCCGGTTTTCTGAGCAACAAAGTACACAGACTCTGGTTCAAGGAATAAGGACTTATACATGTATGTGTTACCACACAATGCTTATATCCAACATTGGTTATATAATCTAAACTCTCATTTCAATCATTGAAATATTCTTAGAGGACGTTATATAGTTGTTATTCACAAATCATTTTTCGTCAAAGCCGTTTTCAAGTGATTGAAACATAACATGACTTTCGTCACTAGGTAAAGATGAACTTGGCCAAAACGAAAGCTTACGAACACATATTTCGAGAATAGATAAGCGAGATAAACTCGGCTCGAAATAGAAAATGTGTATAATCAAAGTCTATATAGCAAAACGCCTTTTGTCTCAAGATAGGAGATAGAGTAGATAGACTTTTGAGTGATAGATAAGTTCAAGTCTCCATATACCTTTTAGTCGATGAATTTCCACCAGTTCCTTGAGTAGTTCTTCGTCTTGTATGATGATCGCCATGGAGTTCTTGAGCTCAATTACACTTTCTATCCTAGTCCGAGACTTAGCTATGGTAGACTAGAAATAAAGACTTATAGTTTTGATCACTAACATTGACAAACATGCTTGAGATGGCAACGCATGCGAGTTCGACCGAGCAGTGCTCTAACAATCTCCCCCTTTGTCAATTTTAGTAACAAAACTATCCATACATATGGAATACAAAAATAGATAAATAAAAGGGGGATTTTGCATTTTCCCCTCAAAATAAATAGCTATTTTGTATTACCCCTTTTTGAATTGATAATAGGTAAAACCCCCTTTCCGTTATAACTGTCATTAGCACCAATTAATGGTGCACATGCGAAATCACGTGTGTGCAATGATCTGCTTTATAATATAATCCGACGGTCTAAAACATAAATCCTAAATCAACTCTAAAAACGTCATCTTCTTCACGCCTGCACCACCACCGAGTCCTCCATCACCCAATTGTCCTCCACCACCAAATGAACAAACAACGCCACTCCGAAACACCCTACGAAATTAATGGATTTTGGTTTTCTTATCTTTGCATATCGTGAGTGAATAACAAAAGATTATGTTTTGAAAACCCATCAGAAGAAAGTCATGGGAAGTTCTAAAATAATCAACAAATGGATTAGTTATTTCTAAATTTGTTTTTTTTGGGGTATAAATGAAATTCTTGTATTCATTTCATTTTTTCCTTATTTCAAATTAAGTTGGTTTGATTGTTACAATGGATAGCATGACGTTGGTCCTGAATGGTTAAGGTCATTAATGGAGGCAAACTATTTTTTCCATTTACAGACCACGTACAATAGATGTGAATGCAATTATGAATTATCTGTTTCTTCTCTTCTTTTTTGAATTGTCGGTGCAATTATTTCTTCTTACTGTTTGATCATCGTTTCAATGGTTGAACCCTCAAATTGGTGTCGATGATTTTGATTCTAGAGGAGATAGATCTGGTAGGGTGTTTCTGCTCTAATAAAATTGGATTTTCAAAGTTTAGTATTTCATTATGGCGCACACGTGAATCACACGTACACTTTTAACTGGTGTTGACGGCAGTTATAACAGAAAGGGGTTTTTACCTATTATTAATTTTAAAAGGAGGTAATGCAAAATAACTATTTATTTTGAGGGGGAAACACAAAATCCCCCCAAATAAAATTTTGTAGCTCTTCTTCCACATGCCTAATCTTCAACATTACTCGAAATCTTCGTCATTTCCAAGTACTCCAATGATTCCAAAGGTTGTAAGTTTAGTATCATCGTTGTTGAAAATCCGTAGCTATAACAATGAGAAAACAGGAATTCTCAATCATTGTTATACAGTGTCATAATATTATTATACAACATCAAAGTTCAATTGTATCACAACTTCGACAACAATACTATGGTGATATGTTCACTCCCCCTTAGTCAATACTCCATCTCACATGGAAACCACTCCCCCTTACATAATGATCCGAAAACCATATGTATTTGTAGTGTGAACTACACATCAATTCTCCCCCTTTTTGTCAATAAAATTGGCAAAGGTACGAAAACGGGATCCTAATGAAAATTTCCATAAAGACATTTCATGACCAAAACAAAGTACATATCAACTTATTTAGATGCAATCATATAGCCGAAGCTAAATGATTTCATCAAGGAGTTTATAGAGATACAAGATAACTCCTATAATATTCCACAGCCGCACTCCCCACAAAGATTTGGCAATTAAGCACAAGTTCAATTAAGAACTCTCCCCCATAAAATGTCATTCCCGAAAGAACAACAAGAGCGACCTTAATTTCATAAGAAAAGAAGGACTTATTTGGACATAACAAATCATATATGAATATGAAATTGAATCCAAAAATACTCAATTAGATTAATCACAAGTGAACCCATAATTAATATAATCGGAAATGCTCAACATAAGAGAACTTACGGAGCCTCACAGTATATACATAAAATATGGATCAGGGAAGATCAATACTGCGGAATAGACAAGGATTCATTATATTTTCCATCACTATTTGCACAATGACATAGGTACGAGATCCACATCTATGAATTGAAAATTCATAGATGTGGATCTCGGACCTATGAAAATTCATAGATGTATAATAGACATAATCCTCGCAAACAAAAGTACATCCTATCTTCCATCAATATTTGCATAATGACATAATAGGCTTCAAACTTTTGTTTGTCAAAAGTTCATGGATCTTGTATCAATACATGCATGTCGACATACAAAAGACTTAACTTTTGACAAAGTATGGGACAATCATAGTTCACGGACGCAAACACACATATCCCATAAAAAATTGCAATATATAAAACCATAAAGATTAATACTGCAAAAATCATCTTCGAAACAATTTTATAATTTAAACAAATAAACCTAAAAACATGAAGATGAAAACGTTTGACATAGCTATGTGTAATCACAATAATGGCTATTCCAAACTCTAGTTATTCTTCCTAAAAACACAAGAATAAAATTCTCATAAGAAGATTTACTAGATGTTGAGGCCTCTGAAAAATTCTTTATCGTCCCCAAACTCCTTGTCGTCAACATCCATGGGAACATATGGTTCATGAAGAAAGGAGTCAATTCCAACAAGTCTTCTAGGCTGAAGATGTCGAACCAGGGCCTTCTGAATTTCAAGAGATCTCAAAACAAAAGCCTTTAATTGATGAATCTCCTTCCTTGTCTCCTTCAACTCTTCAAGAACATCAGAAAACTTCTGAGAATTCGAAGGAACATCTCTTGGCTTCCTCACATTCCTTCTTTTTCTTTTCAAGGTTGGAGGAAACTGAGATTTCTCTTTTTCCTTCATGATTGATGGCTTGACAATCATATTAACATCTTTTCCATCAGAAGACATAATACTTGGAGTATCCATAAGCATATGGGTTTGTGAGATGAAATCACAATTCAACTCAACAAGCAGTATAAAGATAAAAGAAATTTTAAGGAAGGAAAAAGGAATGTAGGGTTACGCAACCTTTAACAGGTTCGTGCACGCACAACTCTGAACTCTAAAGAGAGTAGAATTGTCGAGAATGACCCCCCTTTATTGATAGATATGGAATTAAAAAAAAAAACTAACAAAGAAGAAACCAAACTTTTCTTAAAGCCTGAGAGGTACACAATCTTGTCTCTTTTGATCAGGCACATGAGACAAGATTTACAAATCAACACAATCAAGTTGTGTTGCGGTGAACAACATTTTGTCCACCATGTTCCTCTTGAGAGGAATTCACAGACCTTTGTCTATCAAAATGACTTGACCATATTTTCTTCTCTAATAGTCTTGTTTTGTCTTTGGAAACTAACTTCTTAGACGAAGATAAAATCTTAAATACCTCAGCAATCTTCTGTGCGAGTTTAAGCTTGTTTGCTAATCGATTTGCTCTTCGTTGAAGTTTGTTGACATGTCTCAATTTGTGTTTGTACTTGTAACACTTTGATAGTTCATAACCCTTGAGTGAACAATATGATCACGTCAATCTTGAATATAACTCAGGCATCTGAGATGTGCAAGCAGCTAGACACATAGTGGAACCTGAAACATATATAGAGTTTCCAAAGAAGGGGTCAATTTTATCTTCCAGATTAATTGGGTTTTCTTCTGAAAGAATATCAAGATTGATGTGTGTATTGCTACAATTATCAAAATCAATATTTAACAAAGGAAGTGCAACGCTTGATTTTTCGTCTTCATTAGAATCATAGCTGTCAGACATTTCATCAAGAGTTGCAGCAAGACCTTTGTTCCCAGTGTATTTCTTTCGATTTGGACACTCATTTGCAAAATGACCAAAACCTTTACACTTAAAGCACTGAGGCACATCCTCGTCATCAGTTTCATCAATATCCCTATTTTTAGGAGGAACACAATTACGAGGTTTATCTGATGACTTGGATTTTTCTCTGAAAAACCGTTTACTTCTCTTCAAAAGAAGATCCCTAAACTGTCTTGTGATCAACGAGACTGAATTGTCAAGAACTTCATCTGATGAATCAGCCTCAGAAAGATCATCTTCAGAGATATAAACACGTTTACTTTTATCAAGTAATTTGGTGTTATTTAGTGCTTTGAAAGCAACATCCTTACTAGCCTTGGACGTATGCTCATGATCAAAAATCTTTAGCTTCCCAACCAAAGTATTTCTGGAAAGCGTTGCAATATTATTTACTTCAACGATGGCATGCTTCTTAGAATCATATCTAGATGGCAGCGATCTGAGAATTTTCATCACAATGTCCTTTTCAGGAATAATCTTACCCAATGCAAAAGATGCATTAACAATTTCAGATACTTTGTGATTAAACTCATCAAACGTTTCTTCATCTGCCATACGAAGGTTTTCCCAATCAGAACTAAGGTTTTGAAGCCTAGCTTATTTCTCATTGGTATTCCCTTCAAATACGGTTTCTAAGATATCCCTGGCTTCCTTAGACTTTGTGCTGAAGGTCTGGGGTAATGGCATGTATGATAGCATTTAAGCCGTCAGAATTTTGCTTTGCAACAAGGATTTCTTCTGGACTATATCTACCAATATCCTTAGGTATAGATACATCTCCTTTTGTATTACCGGAGGATCATATCCATTAACAACACGTACCCATGTTTGGAAATCACGAGCTTGAAAAAAAGCACGCATAACAATTTTCCACCATAAGTAGTTTGATCCATCGAAGATTGGTGGTACGTTTATGGAGATAAAATTCCTGTCCATAGAGAGATCGCTACATACACAGACTTATAAGGTCTTTAAACGTGTTTGTCTGCTCTGATACCAATTGAAAAAACGGGGGTACAACAACCACACCCAATATTTCGCTTAGCAATCTGTATGGACTAACTCCAATATACTTTCAAGAGAATCAACTAGACTGAATCTTAATAAAGTATATCAAAGAGTTATATCTCTCTTTCTTGATTCAATACTTACTCAAGCAAATAGAAACCTGTGAGTCAAACTGAATACAAGAGAAATCACTTGAACGGTACCAAAGACCAATGTTCAAGTATCAATCAACAACCAAAGGTTGGATTTCCCAATTGATTGATTCAAACGCACAACCTGTGATATTTCAATTATATAACAAAATATAATGCAGAAAAGAAATAACACAGACACCAGAAGTTTTGTTAACGAGGAAACCGCAAACGCATAAAAACCCTGGGACCTAGTCCAGATTAAACACACACTGTATTAAGCCGCTACAGACATTATCCTACTACAAACTAACTTCGGTCTGGACTATAGTTGAACCCCAATAAATCTCACACTGATCCAAGGTACAGTTATGCTCCTACGTCTTTGATCCCAGCAGGATACTATGCACTTGATTACCTTAGCTGATCTCACCCACAACTAAGAGTTGCTACGACCCAAAGTCGAAGACTTTAATAAACAAATCTGTATCACACAGAAAATTCTATGGTAATAGATAAATCTGTCTCCTACAGAAATACCTACGAGTTTTGTTTCGTCTTTTGATAAATCAAGGTGAACAGGAACCAATTGATAACCCGGACTTATATTCCCAAAGGACAACCTAGAATTATCAATCACCTCACAATAAACTTAATCGACTACCGAAACAAGTTACTGTGGAATCACAAACGATGAGACGAAGATGTTTATGATTACTTTTATATCTTGCCTATCGGAGATATCAATCTCAATCCAAACTTACGATTGTACTCATGTGGATGGGGAAAAACGATTTGCTGTTTTTTAAGGAATTGAGGAGACGACCGTACGGAGGAGACTCCCCGAACCGAGCGAAATGTTAAACCTCACACAGATGCACCGCTGCAAAGGGGGTGCTTTAGATTCGAGAGATAAATCTGTAGTACTCCGGCCTAAATCAAGATAATGAACGTTCCAGAGTAAATTCAGTCACAAGAGAGGATGGGTTGATCTGTAGGAGGGAAGATGGGAAATTTGTGGAATCAATGGTAACCAAAGATTGTGGGTGTGTGAATTCTGAATATGATAAGCTCTGAATGATTGAAATTTCTCAATTGAGATTAGTTGCTCAATTGATGAGTTGATGATCTTGTGTTGTCGATGAGACGTGAGATTGATGATATTCTTGATACTGATGATTCAATCATGATTCAGAGACTTATTTATATTGCTGGAATTTTAGACACCATGATTCCGTGAAGTGTGACAGTTGATGGGATGAAAGAGTGGGGAAATGGAAATCGTGTTTGAGACCAGTTGCTCATCGTGTGATGACTTGGTCGATTTTCCATCCACTACTTTGTGAACTCCTTCAACTGATTGCACGACTTGCTCACATTCCAACGTGTGTATGAACACACGTGCCGTAGACCGCCAGACCAAAACCCTAACTGATATCCCCCCAAAGTGACACGATTGACGTCTCGTGGTATGTTAGTCAATTGATGACTTCGTGGTTTGATGGGACGATGAGTCCATGTAGTTGCTGAGTTGAACATGATGTTCTGAAACTCATGAATGGAACATGTCATGAGACAGAGTATAGTTCTTACTGCTCATTCGATGGATAGTTGAATATTGATTGTTGAACCAATATTCCTTGGTTTGAGAAAATATTTATCATCTGAGCAAGTGTTGCTCATGTGATTAATTGTTGAATATTTGATCGTCTGAGCATGTGTTGCTCATCTGATGGAATATTAGCGGCGTACCAAAAATAGTAATTAGAATACTGGTCGTTGAACCGAGCATAATTAATAAAATTAATGACCATGAGGTCGCCGTAAAATTATTAAGGTTGGAATCTGGAATGATGATCGAACCCTAATTTGATCAATTTATGATCAATTCATGGTTCGTCAGAAGTTTAACCATGGGACGAAAGAGGGAGCGACTACGTGGGACCGTGGATCAACCATGTAGTGTCCATATGCTCACGTGAGCAAATACAAAGAACTCCTGAAGAGTTGACGATTTGTTGGTGAAAGAATGATTAAATGCTGGTTTAATCATTTATTCGAAAATGCTCGTCTGAGCCTTAGGTGAGAAAACCTAATTAATTATGACGAGGCGAGGGACCGACCATAGAGTCATGAAACCGGCCTTGGGTTGTCACGTGACCGCCTGACGATCACTTCATGAAAATCCAAAGTGTTTGGAAGAGTTTTGGAATTAATACGAGCAATTGTGCAAATTAGGTCAAAACTGTGAAAATTGATGGGACCGGCTTCCGTGAGCCAAAGAACCAATCTTGGTCGGTCAAGATAGCGTGCTCGTGTCCCCAAGGCGTCCGCGTCTCAGTCCTGGGAATTTTGATATTTTCTGGCATGCAATTGAGCATCCATTCGAGAAAATATGCCAAAATTAGGGTTTCGACGAAACTGAGGAAAACACCATGAGATGATGAAAAATAATTATAAAATAAGGAATGAGGAGGCGTGGGACCGCCGTGGTCAAGGCATGATCGGCCGGTCGTGACCACGGTCTCGTGGCGCCTTTTCCTTAATTTTATAATATTTTGATGATTTTATGAAAACTTCATGAATTTTGATAAATTTGATGAATCTAGGGAGTTTCCATGAATTGAAGGAGTTTTCATGAGTTCATGGAAGAAAAATATTAAAATAATAAAAACACGGGCGCGTGGGACCATGGAAGCATGGCCGGCCGGCTATGGACAGGTCCCACGAGTTTTTCATAATTTTTTAATATTTTTAGGTACTTTTGATGATTTGAGGGAATTTTTCCTAATTTGAGAGAAATACTACAAAATCAAGGAATTTGATGAATTCAAGGAAAAATAGGATAAATAATAATAAAATAATAAAGCAAAGGGCGTGTGGGACCGGCTAGGGCATGGTTGGCCGGCTAGTGGCCCGGTCCCACAAGTTTTCATAATTTTATTTTATTTTATTATTATATGATGATTTGTGCAAAAAATACCATGAAATCAAGGAGTTTTTTCATGAAATTAGAGAAATAATAATAATAAGGAACTGTGGGGTGTGGGGTCGGCTGGGACCAAGGCATGGTCGATTGGGCAATGGTCACGCCCCACTTCTTTCCTTAATTTTATATTATTTGTTATGGATTTATGGAAATACCATGAAACCGAGGAGCTTCCTCGAGACGAAGGAGATTTGATCAGATGAGAGAATTTTCATCAAATCATGGAAAATAATAAAAATGTATTAAAAATATAAAACTGGCATGGAACTGACCACGGCACGGTCAGTAGGCCGTGTATCCGTGTTCCCAGCACCTTGGTCAATATTTTTAATTATTTATTATTTTCTTCCCTATTTTGCATAGGTTCATCGTTTCGTTGTATTTTGAAATACTCGTTTGTGCGGTGACTGTTAGTGTATCGTCGTTGAATACACTTTCACCATTTAAATCGGGGCTTACTTAGAGGTAGCTCAGACGCCCGGTTGTTGATTATTTATTACTAATTATGGAATTCAGTAGAGAATAATTCACAAAACTGAGTAATAAGATGTTTATTATTAATTCATAGGATCAGCTGAGGATTCGACTATGAATTCAGAATAATAAAGTGAGCATTACCATTCCATGGGATCGTAGATTCGACCATAGAATCGGAGTAATTAAGATTTATCTATTACCATTTATGAGACCAGTTGTGGATTCAATCATGAAATCGGAGTAATGAGATAATATAGTTATTGCTATTCTATGAGATCAAGCCGTGGATTCGATCAAAAAATCAGAACAATTGTTTATTGCCATTCCGTGGGACCAGTCGCATATTCGACCATGGAATAGGAGCAATTGTTATTGCCATTCCATGGGACAATCGTGGATTCGACCATGGAATAGGATCAATTGTTATTGCCATTCCATGGGACCAGTCGTGGATTCGACCATGGAATAGGAGCAATTGTTATTGCCATTCCATGGGACCAGTCGTGGATTCGACCATGGAATAAGAGAAATTGTAATTAGGAATAATTAACTTTGTGGCTCTATACTAGCAGAGCAAGCTGTCTAGGAGCATTAATTATCCCGATATGAGCTTGTCGGTAAGTCATATCCTTTATATAGTCAAGGTAAACTCGTTGTTTGTTCCTGAAGACATTATCGCTCTATACTAGCAAAGCAAGATGTCTAGGAGCCGTCCATCTCGTGATACTATATAGAAATAATCACTGAAAGTATTCAGTATTCATGAGATATGCCGTTGTCCAGTTGTGAGACTACATATCTACATGTACTCTGAGAGAAAGTACTCTCCGTATAGAATTCGATGAAAGACCCGTGTCTCGATACTCACGTCTGATTGCTGGATCAGAGTTTCGTATAATTATGAGTTTACGATTTTTTCCCTTGTCGAAAATCCACCATCTACATTAAGTCCCCTGCTTACTGAGGAAAGCTGTGTTCCTCAGTCAACATTAAATGGTGATTTTCCGGCCATAAATAATAATACCAACAATTGAACTTAGTCGTAAGTTGAGACGTTACCGGATTTAGAGAGCATGAGAAAACCACGACTTGATGAAGGCTTCAATGTCATGATTGGAGCGTCGTTTGATGAGCATAAATTGGCGTTGAACCGCTGGTTTGGACGATGGGACCTTGGTTGTTTAGGATTCGCGGGACGGGCCCAAGAAAGGAATCCATTTTAGCGCAGACGCTCGTTC
The DNA here is from genome assembly GCF_003573695.1 of Papaver somniferum. Taxonomy (NCBI): domain Eukaryota; kingdom Viridiplantae; phylum Streptophyta; class Magnoliopsida; order Ranunculales; family Papaveraceae; genus Papaver; species Papaver somniferum. The sequence continues at coordinate 71,809,725 of NC_039367.1, forward strand.
GTTCGTTAGTTTAAGAAACAACAAAATAGACCTGAGTCTAATGATAAAATTTTGTCTATGAGCTTTCACGAAAAAAAATAATTTATTTTTAAAATATGTGAGATCTCACAAAGTGGAGTAAACTCTCGTTTCAAAGGTGGATGCTCGCGTGAAGGAGAAAAATATATATATTTTTCAAATTCACGTGAGTTTCACGTTAAAATATATTTTGTAAAATCAATGTTTTGATTTTGAACAATTGTTGAAAGTAATCAACCATACATGGTGAAAGAATGTCTATATGTGAGTTTTCACAATCGTAGAATGGACGTCTGTCCAGATTTTGAGAAACCAGTGAATGTTCACATTGTAAAATTTATGTGGGTTGTTCACGGTTTTGTGAAAATCATGTCAGAATTTTGCTCGTCTTAGCAGGTTTGAAGGAACGAGCAAGATTTGAAGTATTAACTCATGTACTTTTAGTGGAATCGTAAACAGGTAAGAGTTGAAATTTACCATTTTTGCCGACGCTGATGTGAGCATCTTTATTCCATGATTCGTTGTTTTGTTGAATCCTGCGCTCTGTATAAATGATGCGCTGAATGTTATGCATTTGTCACAGCCACTTTGCAAGAATGACTGACTCCCATGATGACACTTTGAAAGACGATGTTTCCAGGGATAACATCTCCGCGGGTGTAACTTCAAGAAATGGTACTTCTGGGACCTCTGAGTGATGGTGAGAGATCCTTCATACTGAGTTATACTCCTGGTTATTTCATCAACTATACCACAAGATGGTCATGTAGTGAGGTTTCAAATCAATACAGACTCCTCGGAAATGGAATAAAGTCTTCGGAGCGGAGCACCCAGAAGTAAGGACTATAGGATGTTAGCAAATGACGTGCAGTCCCCAGCCGTTTCTTTGGTGAGTTGTTAGCGCTCCTTGTGTCATGACTTTTTCCTGCCCGTGCAATTAGGATCACGAGACCAAGGTTTTTTTATTTCTTTTCAGACCCTTTCTCCATCGATTGACGGTCTTCAACTTGTTCCCAGGCGAACAATTCAGGAATCCAGTACTGATGAAGAAGTCGATGTAAATATCTCTTTCGTGCAGGTGATCGCGGCATCTCCTTGAATGAAATAATTATAATTTTTGTTGATGAATCCAGGAAGAAATTATTGTAGATAAGAATCATGTTGATGAAGCGCACTCTTCTTTGGGAGATGGGAATATGGAGAATTCCCGAAATCCCGAACCGAATGGAGATAGCGGTGTTGTCAACGGAGATTCTGGCATCGTCGAGACTTCAAATGATTTAGAGACTCCCTTAGTAAGTATATCTCCTGTAATTGCTTCAAAGAAGTATGATATCGCTGATTCGTGATGAATGAATGAATGAATGAAAATCCATGTGAATTTATGGATAACTTTGCCGAAATACGTCACCGGAAAATTTCAGACTTCATATTTTACTAGAAACGCTGTAGAATCTTCGTCCGAAGTCGGATTTTTGCAGTTTGCATATGTATCTTCAATCCCAGGAAATTTCCAAGCTTAGCTAAAGAAGCTCTTTGAAGTTTGAGCATGTTTAGGGCCTGAAAAACGCGAAATAGTGAACTTCCAGGAGACCTTCAGAACTTTTTCAGATGGCATGTTGCTCCATGTTTTAGCCACATCTCTTTGCTCGTTCATCGGACTGTCATCAAAATTTGAGACGTTGTAGAGGACATACGTACAAAGAGAATGGTATATAACCCATCTTCATATTCCTCGTAGATTGCTCCCAGTTTGTCTTTTAGTACAGGGCAGAGTACAGTTTCTTCAGACGAGGTTACCGTAAAACGTATTTTCATGACTTTCATGCTATTTGCTCGTGCCTTGAGTGTATAATGATTAATCTTGATAATGTTGGATTTCTTGTATGATGTATTTTATGATCTCATTTTGTTTCAATCTTAAATGACTCTAACCTCATGTAATCTTAGTATTAGGTGCCAAATACCGAAGTTGAGGATATTGAAACCAATGAGGATAACTCAAACTGCCCTGGAGTTATTGATGAAGAGACAAACATCTCTGCACTTCAAGGCCATGAGAAGGTTTTCATTGAAGTCTTGGAAACTCAGATTGTTGATGCTGCAGTGATAGAAGAAACCGAAACACCAGTAGAGAATACTGAAGAAACTGTTGCCCTGGAGGCTGCTCCAGTAATTGAGAACCGTATAGTGGTGCATGAATATCCAAGTGCAGGAGTTGCTTTTGATCCTCCGTTAAATGCTTCACTCTCGTATCATTAACTAGATGGTGGATTCAGCGTTCCCATTGGATATGCAGGCTTGTACGAGAAACTGTGGAAGATGTATGGGCACATCATCGTTACCAAGGATCCGGAGCATAGTTATTTCTTGACGAGGCAAGTAGAAGCCATATTGCGTGTTATAAATGATATCCGCATCACAACTGGAAATACTGTCACCCGGGATGTACTCTTTGATTGGGAGTACAACTTGAAGAAAGCTGAAGAACTTGGCTTCAATCTGAAGTGGCTTCGTCAAAAGATTGATGCTATAAGGAAAGCGGTGGAAGGTGACACTTCTTTCACCACCAGTGATGCCGTGTTGAAGAAGATGGATGAAGTTGCTGAGCTGACCAAGAAGCTGGAGGCGGAGAAAGCTGCTTTGCAAGTCTTAGAGGATGAAGAAAAGCAGAAATCTTATTTTGCTGACTTTCTTTAGTTTTCTTTCCATGGTATATTGAACCTTGGACTTCTGAGAGATGTGAGGTTTTATTCTGGTCTTGATTTCTTGATCGGTTTTGGATTGTGAAATCGATCGTCTTGACAAGTGGACCGTCAGTCCCCAGTATTTTGTTAAGTCTCTCCCTTTCGTTTTCCCTTCTTCTGGTGAGTCCTAGATAGAGGACCCAGGTAGAAAAATTGATGTAAAGACCTAGGTGGTCGAAGTTGGAGGTACCTTGATGAAGGATTTAGCGGAAGAACCTGGTGGACACCGATCGATTGTGGAAGTTATGAATCCCGTCTAAAAAAATTGTTGTTTGCATGTTGTACGCTCAGGAAGCTGTAGGAACCTTATACGACGTCGGAATCTGACGATTGACCCCAACTTTCGAAGCTAAGAGACGGAGGAATCATATGCAACCAGAATTCTTAAGTTTGGATATGTCTAGGGCAATCAATAAAGTATGCACTTTCATAACTTGTAATCCCGTGCAAATTTTCAGATTTCATAGACCTGACAGTAAATGTCGTATCTTTCAGCTCGTATGTCTGATTGATGCGACCTTTTGGTATGTTGTATAAGATACATAGACGAACATCTTTTGTTGAGGAAGCATTGTCCAATTCCTCACCTATTAGTACGTTTTTGCAAACCCATGGCCTGGAGTGTGTTGTATCTCATTTATAGAGGTGATGAGAACATCTTGTAGAAGACTTTGGATTATGCCCACCAGTCGTGCCAGCTTTGGGAAGACTTTCATGTGAGCATGTTATCAGGTTTTCATATCTTGATATGAATCATTGGTCTTAGAGAAGTCCGCTTCATGTGTAACACTTCAGATAATGATTAGTTGATGAAGCCTGAGGATGTTGCTCCTGAGACCGTTGTTGGTGCTGAGACCATGAATGATTACCCTCCAGAGATCCTTGTCGATGTTGAGATCATGGATGGTGTTCCTCTAGAGATTATTGTTGATGCTGATACCATGGTTGAAGTTGCTCCAAAGACCGAAAAGGCTAGAACCATGATTATAGATATAAACTTTGCTCCTTCATCCAGTGAGCCTTTTACATTCATGAACTAGTTGATGAGTTGAGCGTCCGTAAGATGAAGGTGTACTGAGAGTTCAACCTGAATACTCCTGAAAGCATAACTTTACCACGATATGGCTTTGTCAGTGAGTCAACATTGTTGCGGTAGATAGCATCAGCAGTTTTCATACTGGATGTGATTGGTGAAGAGAGAAAGTTCCTCAATCATGCAGGGGGTTGTGACGTAGAAAAAACCCATTGATGAAGTTTCACGGAATCACCTCAGGTTGCCCAGTATATATTGAAGGAGTAAGTGTCATCCATGTATGAATGATGTTGCATATTCTTCAGAAGTCTTATCATGGGATAATGAAAACTTATTGTTTAGTTACACTTTGATCGTGATGGTGTTGAATCAATGTGTCATCATCGAGATATTTGTGCTGAAGCTGTACTCTTTGATTGGGAGTACAATTTGATAGTTTTTTTAGATGCTTGAGTGTTGAAGCGTATATTCCTTAAGCATCGAATATCTTAGGGGTTTGATCGTCTCGGCCCTGGAGTATCTTCTGTTGATTCAGCATCCCTTTCGTTGCAGTAGTGGGATTCGACACTTGTGCAGACCTTAGAGCTTTATGATTTTGTGGAACACATGGACTAGCAGGAGAAACGCCCAAAGTGTTCTTTGCCATGTTTGGACGTCAGTAATGAATATTTCAGTGCTTGATTCGGAGAAACGTCAGATTCAACCACTTGGTAAAATACTAATGCGGTGAAGCTACCATTCATAACGTCTTGTAGAGTTGCTAGCATAATTAAGTCCCCATGCTAGGATAGCATGTGGGTAAATAAATGACATAGACATGGAATGAGACTTGCCTGAGCGCGGAACCTCTTGATGAATGTCTATGCATATTTTGCAAGTTCTTGCTTCAACCTCGTCGAAATTCCTCAAAGTACTCTGATGATGGAATGTCCGTCAAATCTTCTGGATCAGAACTTTCTTCGTTGGAGAGATGTGTAACCAAAGGCGCTTTGTAAGTACCCATCTTTTCAGCGTGGATCCACGCTCGTCTGAAGGAAATGTCATATCCTGGATCTTCCTGATTATGTAAAACTTGGTTTCTGTCCAGGTTGAACTTATGTTCACTTTGAGATGATGTAGCCATAAGTATTTCTGAGCGCTCCTTCAGGGTATCTGATTGAGATGGAGCATGAGTATCTTCTTGTCGAGCGATGCATGTGGATCCGATGGTTTTCGGTGGAATGTTGTTGATGGCGGTGTAAGCATTGATCAACGTTCTTCCAAATTCGTTTCTTATGAGATTAACTGTGGTAAACAGTCCCCAGTCGTACATCTCTTGGTCCGTGGATGGAGGCTCAAGAAGTATTTTCGGAATGGACTTCTTGACACGATGTGGTTCAGTACTGTGAGCATGTCTCTCCTTTGTGCCTTCGACAGATAACGCAATTCACGTTTAACCAAGGATTGAACTGTCGTTTTGATAGGTTGTTCAGAAAGTGTAAAGGTTCTGACTGGGAGGAATTCTTGAGTACTCCTTCAGTCCCCAGTTGAAGATATTATGGATCAACCTTCTTTTTGAAAGTGTGCTTTAAAACTCCGCAGTCGCTTGTGGGATGATTGACGAACCTGTGGAAGTCACCTCTTCAATGGAAAAAGGAAAGTCAGGTGCTTCTTGATCAGGAACTCTTGTGCGTTGGTCAGAGTCTTGTGCATCTTGGTTATCCTTCCTTTGTGATTTTGAAGGAGCTAAGGTATGCTTGCGCGGAAGTTTGGCTTTCCGTTTGCTCCCTTCTGCAATATTGTTTGTGGAAGGCTGGAGGTTTTACTGATTCTTGATCAGACGTATGCTACCTCAAGTGTCTCGCGGTTCTTCAGCCTTTGTAGCTTTTGTTCTTTCCAGTAAAGCGGGCGCAGTAGTTGCCGATCTCTTGGCTGCTTCATGGAGTTCTGAGAAGGTCTGGAACCTGAGATTCTCCAATAAGGCTCTGTAGACTGGAATCATTCCGTCGATGCATAAGTCCACAAGTTGCTGCTCTGTGACATTCGGATTATGGCAATCCAACGCTTGAACTCTGAAATTTTTCACGTGATCGTTAGGATGTTTGTTGTTCTTTTGAAACATCCTTCTGATATCATAGAGGGTAACTTGCTCTGAAACGAAGAAATACTTCCTATAGAAAGCATTAACCATTTCTTCCCAACTGTTGATAGTTCCTGGTGCGATGTTGTTGTACCAGGTGTATGCTCTGCCTTTCAAGGATTTTGAAAATTCTTTGAGGCGAACAACATGGTTATGCTCATGTTCACCCAAAGCTTCCAGGAACCGAGAAACATGTTTCCGAGCATTGTCGGTTCCGTCGTACAAAGTAAAGGTTGGAGAGATATAACCTTTTGGAAGAAGAATCTTTTGCGTAGCAGCAGGGTATGGAGGCTGGTGACGATGGACATGTGGGGTCTTGTCTTTTACACGGTTCTCCAGAAGGCGTTACAAATCTTCCCGAGTGATGAAGTTTTATGACTCCTTCGCTGATGGACCGTCTGCAGCTTTGCGGACTTCATCATCATCCACTGTATGAATCGGGATTACCTCAGGATCAGCGTCTGAGGATTTTTCTTTCTCTTTTCCTTTTCCTTGGGTCTTCCCTGACATTGTATTAGTGAGAGCCTTCAGTTGATTAAATAGATCCTTCTGTGTTGTAGCCATATCGGTTTGATTCTTTGCAAGAGTCTCTTGCACTTTGATGAGATCAACAATGGCAGGTGGTGGATTTCCTCTGACTTCCTCAGGGTGTCGGCCGAACAAAAGATGACCCTCCGTGTTGACGTGAGGAGGAGTAACATCACCACCGCCAGTTTTAGAGGCCGGAATCGTTTCCGGGATATCCTCGTCGTCGTTGTTGTTGTTGTTGCTAGTTCTAGCGCCGTTTGCATTGGAATCTGTGACTAGACCATACCTAAGACCGGCCATCTTGTGAAATTGTGAGATTGCAACCGAGAGAATGATCTCCCACTGTGGTCGCCAATCTGTGGATGGGGGAAAACGATTTGCTGGTTTTTAAGGAATTGAGGAGACGACCGTACGGAGGAGACTCCCCGAACCGAGCGAAATGTTAAACCTCACACAGATGCACCGCTGCAAAGGGGGTGCTTTAGATTCGAGAGATCAATCTGTAGTACTCCGGCCTAAATCAAGACAATGACCGTTCTAGAGTAAATTCGGTCACAAGATAGGATGGGTTGATCTGTAGGAGGGAAGCTGGGAAATGTGTGGAATCAATGGTAACGAAATATTGTGGGTGTGTGAATTCTGAATATGATAAGCTCTGAATGATTGAAATTTCTCAATTGAGATTAGTTGCTCAATTGATGAGTTGATGATCTCGTGTTGTCGATGAGACGTGAGATTGATGATATTGTTGATGCTGATGATTCAATCATGATTCAGAGACTTATTTATATTGCTGGAATTTTAGACACCATGATTCCGTGAAGTGTGACAGTTGATGGGATGAAAGAGTGGGGAAATGGAAATCGTGTTTGAGACCAGTTGCTCATCGTGTGATGACTTGGTCGATTTTTCATCCACTACTTTGTGAACTCCTTCAACTGATTGCACGACTTGCTCACATTCCAACGTGTGTATGAACACACGTGCCGTAGACCGCCAGACCAAAACCCTAAGTGATATCCCCCCAAAGTGACACGATTGACGTCTCGTGGTATGTTAGTCAATTGATGACTTCGTGGTTTGATGGGACGATGAGTCCATGTAGTTGCTGAGTTGAACATGATGTTCTGAAACTCATGAATGGAACATGTCATGAGACAGAGTATAGTTCTTACGATGAAGTGAGCAAGTATTGCTCATTCGATGGATAGTTGAATATTGATTGTTGAACCAATATTCCTTGGTTTGAGAAAATATTTATCATCTGAGCATGTGTTTCTCATGTGATTAATTTTTGAATATTTGATCGTCTGAGCATGTGTTGCTCATCTGATGGATTATTAGCGGCGTACCAAAAATAGTAATTAGAATACTGGTCGTTGAACCGAGCATAATTAATAAAATTAATGACCATGAGGTCTCCGTAAAATTATTAAGGTTGGAATCTGGAATGATGATCGAACCCTAATTTGATCAATTGATGATCAATTCATGGTTCGTCAGAAGTTTAACCATGGGACGAAATAGGGAGCGACTACATGGGACCGTGGATCAACCATGTAGTGTCCATATGCTCACGTGAGCAAATACAAAGAACTCCTGAAGAGTTGACGATTTGTTGGTGAAAGAATGATTAATTGCTGGTTTAATCATTTATTCGAAAATGCTCGTCTGAGCCTTAGGTGAGAAAACCTAATTAATTATGATGAGGCGAGGGACCGACCATGGAGTCATGAAACCGGCCCTGGGTTGTCACGTGACCGCCTGACGATCACTTCATGAAAATCCAAAGTGTTTGGAAGAGTTTTGGACCTAATACGAGCAATTGTGCAAATTAGGTCAAAACTGTGAAAATTGATGGGACCGGCTTCCGTGAGCCAAAGAACCAATCTTGGTCGGTCAATATAGCGTGCTCGTGTCCCCAAGGCGTCTGTGTCTCAGTCCTGAGAATTTTGATATTTTCTGGCATGCAATTGAGCATCCATTCGAGAAAATATGCCAAAATTAGGGTTTCGACGAAACTGAGGAAAACACCATGAGATGATGAAAAATAATTATAAAATAAGGAATGAGGAGGCGTGGGACCGCCGTGGTCAAAGCATGATCGTCCGGTCGTGACCACGGTCCCGTGGTGCCTTTTCCTTAATTTTATAATATTTTGATGATTTTATGAAAAATTCATGAATTTTGATAAATTTGATGAATCTAGGGAGTTTCCATGAATTGAAGGAGTTTTCATGAGTTCATGGAAGAAAAATATTAAAATAATAAAAACACGGGCGCGTGGGACCATGGAAGCATGGCCGGCCGGCTATTTGACAGGTCCCACGAGTTTTTCATAATTTTTTAATATTTTTGATGATTTGAGGGAATTTTTCCTAATTTGAGAGAAATACTATAAAATCAAGGAATTTGATGAATTCAAGGAAAAATAGGATAAATAATTATAAAATAATAAAGCAAAGGGTGTGTGGGACCGGCTAGGGCATGGTTGGCCGGATAGTGGCCCGGTCCCACAAGTTTTCATAATTTTATTTTATTTTATTATTATATGATGATTTGTGCAAAAAATACCATGAAATCAAGGAGTTTTTCATGAAATTAGAGAAATAATAATAATAATAATAAAATAATAAGGAACTGTGGGGTGTGGGGTCGGCTGGGACCAAGGCATGGCCGATTGGGCAATGGTCACGCCCCACTTCTTTCCTTAATTTTATAATATTTGTTATGGATTTATGGAAATACCATGAAACCGAGGAGCTTCCTCGAGACGAAGGAGATTTGATCAGATGAGAGAATTTTCATCAAATCATGGAAAATAATAAAAATGTATTAAAAATATAAAACTGGCATGGAACTGACCACGGCACGGTCGGCAGGCCGTGTATCCGTGTTCCCAGCACCTTGGTCAATATTTTTAATTATTTATTATTTTCTTCCCTATTTTGCATAGGTTCATCGTTTCGTTGTATTTTGAAATACTCGTTCGTGCGGTGACTGTTAGTGTATCTTCATTGAATACACTTTCACCATTTGAATCGGGGCTTACTTAGAGGTAGCTCAGACGCCCGGTTGTTGATTATTTATTACTAATTATGGAATTCAGTAGAGAATAATTCACAAAACTGAGTAATAAGATGTTTATTATTAATTCATAGGATCAGCTGAGGATTCGACTATGAATTTAGAATAATAAAGTGAGCATTACCATTCCATGGGATCGTAGATTCGACCATAGAATCAGAGTAATTAAGATTTATCTATTACCATTTATGAGACCAGTTGTGGATTCGATCATGAAATCGGAGTAATGAGATAATATAGTTATTGCTATTCTATGAGATCAAGCCGTGGATTCGATCATAAAATCAGAACAATTGTTTATTGCCATTCCGTGGGACCAGTCGCATATTCGACCATGGAATAGGAGCAATTGTTATTTCCATTCCATGGGACCAATCGTGGATTCGACCATGGAATATGATCAATTGTTATTGCCATTCCATGGGACCAGTCGTGGATTCGACCATGGAATAGGAGCAATTGTTATTGCCATTCCATGGGACCAGTCGTGGATTCGACCATGGAATAGGAGCAATTGTAATTAGGAATAATTAACTTTGTGGCTCTATACTAGCAGAGCAAGCTGTCTAGGAGCATTAATTATCCCGATATGAGCTTGTCGGTAAGTCATATCCTTTATATAGTCAGGGTAAACTCGTTGTTTGTTCCTGAAGACGTTATTGCTCTATACTAGCAGAGCAAGCTGTCTACGAGCCGTCCATCTCGTGATACTATATAGAAATAATCACTGAAAGTATTCAGTATTCATGAGATATGTCGTTGTCCAGTCGTGAGACTACATATCTACATGTACTCTGAGAGAAAGTACTCTCCGTTAAGAATTCGATGAGAGACCCGTGTCTCGATACTCACGTCTGATTGCTGGATCAGAGCTTCGTATAATTATGAGTTTACGATTTTATCCCTTGTCGAAAATCCACTATCTACAACTCAATACGAAAGAAACAGCAAGATCAGATCACACAACTACAAGAAAGTAGTATCGGTCTGGCTTCACAATCCCAATGAAATCTTCAAGTCGTTAACCTACAGGGTCTTGGTATAAACCTAAGGTTAAAGGAGAATAAACTCTAGATTATACAACTAGTATCACATAGAAGGTGTGGGGATTAGGTTTCCCAGTCGCTAGAGTTCTCCTTTATATAGTCTTTCAAATCAGGGTTTGCAATCAATGTTAGCTTAGTAACAAAGCATTCAATATTCACCGTTAGATGAAAACCTGATTAGATTCAAGCTAATACCTTTCAACCGTTAGATCGAAAACTTTGCTTGTTGCACACAAATGAAATGCACGTTTTAGGTTTGTGTAACCGTACCCAAACATGTACATTTGTTGGTTCAACAGTAGTTAATCAAATGGTTAGCCATATGAGCACTTTCATATCAACCATATTCTTCTTCACCATAACTAGTTCAAATGACTCAAGTGAACTAGTTAGAGAGTTGTTCAATTGCTTAGATCTTATGGAAGTATACAAGACACAATAGAAGCAAAAACTATTTGATTCACTCAAATCGATTCATGAACTTTATAGCCACGGTTTGCAAACTTGCATCCTTAGTTATATAAGTATAAGTTCACGAATAATCGTTTTTAGAATATAACCAACCTAAGTACGCGGACTGGGTACGCGGAATTAAGTACCCGGAATAAGTTTGTAAATAGTTTACAAACTCCAGAAGATTTTCTCGGGAAGAGAACCTCCGACAGTACGCAGACTGGGTACGCAGACTGGGTTCGCGGACTCTGTTCCGGTTTCCTGAGCAGCAAAGTAAGCATACTTTAGTTCAAGGAATAAGGACTTATACATGTATGTGTTACCACACAATGCTTATATCCAACATTGGTTATATAATCTAAACTCTCATTTCAATCATTGAAATATTCTTAGAGGACGTTATATAGTTGTTATTCACAAACCATTTTTCGTCAAAGCCATTTTCAAGTGATTGAAACATAACATGACTTTCGTCACTAGGTAAAGATGAACTTGGCCAAAGCGAAAGCTTACCAACACATATTTCGAGAAATATATAAGCGAGATAAACTCGGCTCGAAATAGCAAATGTGTATAATCAAAGTATATATAGCAAAACGACTTTTGTCTCAAGATAGCAGATAGAGTAGATAGACTTTTGAGTGATAGATAAGTTCAAGTCTCCACATACCTTTTAGTCGATGAAGTTCCACCAGTTCCTTGAGTAGTTCTTCATCTTGTATGATGATCGCCATGAAGTTCTTGTGCCCAACTACACTTTCTTTCCTAGTCCGAGACTTAGCTTTAGTAGATTAGAAATCAAGACTTATAGTTTTTATCACTAACATTGACAAACATGATTGAGATAGCAACGCATGCGAGTTCGACCAAGCAGTTCTCTAATAATAGTTATACGACTTATGTCTCAAATAGGAGATAGAGTAGATAGACTTTTCAGTGATTAATGAGTCCAAGTCTCCACATACCTTTTGTTGATGAAGTTCCACAAGATCCCCTTAGTAGTTCTTCGTCTTCAATCGATGAACGTCGTGAAGTCTAATGCTCAACTACACTTACTATCCTAATCCGAGACTTAGCTATAAGTAGAGTAGAAATCAAGACTTGTAGTTTTGGCAACCAAACTTGACAAAAAAACTTGAGATAACAACGCTTGCGAGTTCGACCGAGCAGTGCTCTAACAATCTCCCCCTTTGTCAATTTTAGTGACAAAACTATCAATACATATGGGTTGCAAAATAAATAAACTTTGTAGCTTCTCATCCAAATGCTTTATTTCCTTGGTTCTTCAACATTACTCGAAATCTTCGTCGCTTCCAAGTACTCCAGTGATTCTGAACGTCAACATCATAGTTGTTTAAGATATGTAGCTATAACAATGAGAAAACAATAGCTCCCAATCATTATTATACAGTGTCATAGTATTATTACACAGCATCAAAGTCCAATTGTATCACAACTTTGACAACAATACTATGGTGATATGTATCACTCCCCCTTAGTCAATACTTCATCTCACATGAAAACCACTCCCCTTTACATAATAATACGTAAACCATATGTATTTGTAGTGTGAACTACACATTAATTCTCCTCTTTTTTGTCAATATAAATTGGGAAAGGTACGAAAACTAGTGGGATCATAATGAAATTCTCATAGAGGTACTTCATGACTAAAAAAGAAAATATCAACTTTGTTTCAATGATTTCACATAGTCGAAACTTAGTGTATTCGTCAAGGAGTTTATAAAGATACAAGAAAACTCCTACAATATTCCACAGCCACACTCCCCACAAAGATTTGGCAATTAAGCACAAGTTAAAATAAGAACTCTCCCCCATAAAATGTCATTCCCGAAAGTACAACAAGAGCGAACTTACTTTTGCAAGAAAAGAAGGATTTCTTTGGACATTAACAAATTACATGAAACATGAATTTGTATCCAGAAAACTCAATTGAATTAACCACAAGAGAATTCATGATTAATTTAATTGGAAATGCTCAACATAAGAGAACTTACAGAGCCATACAATACTTTCACATAGAAGTGGATCAAGGAAAGATCAATACTGCGGAATATTCAAAGATTCATTCTATTTTTATCAATATTTGCATAATGATATCATAGAATTAATCTTTGTAATCAAAAGTTCATCCTATCTTCCATCAATATTTGCATAATGACACAATATGCTTAACTTTTGACATATATGGGACAATCATAGTTCACGGACGCAAACACACATATCCCATACTATTTTTGCAATATATAAAACCAATAATGATTAACACTGCAAAATCATCTTCCAAATAAACTTTAGAATTTAAATAAATAAATCTAAAAACATTGCAAGATGAAAATCATTGGCAATAGCTATGTGTACTCACAATAATTGTTATTCCAAACCCTAGTTATCCTTCTTAAAACACAAGAATAAATTCTCATAAGAAGTTTCCTAGACATCAAGACAAACTCGTAATGCACATATAAGATGATTTGTCCTTAGAGGGTAGAATCAATATTTTTCGCACAGATTTACACCAAGAATAGCTACCAAAGGCGTATAAAAAGATTTTCTTAACAAAGAAGAACATACAAAGTCATTAACAACCGTGCACCATAGTTCACATAAGATGAATGTGAACATTCAAGAATCCCATAAGAATGCGTACTACTGCCCATTCTTGAACTTCCTTCTTTGTGATTTACCAACATCATTTTTGTAAAAGCTGCAAATGAGCTTAGAAGAGAAGTACTCCAACAATCCAAGTGCCTAAGTCCAAGAAGAAGTGGAACAAGTGCGACGAAACAGAGTACGACACTCAAAAACAAGAGAAGGGACAAATACCAATCTTAACTCATCCAAATTCAAGAATTCTTATCTCCATTTTGAAGAGAATTCAAAGACGAAGAGAATGAAAAAACATTAGGTCATTCCAAGATCGGACGAAGAAGTTACGGCCAAAACAAGTTTAACGAATATCGACGTCTACAGGCCAGTATGCATACCGGTTTGCAAACGAATTTTCGTGGCCTGGAGCAGTATGCAAACGAGTTTACGAACTAAAATCCCTGGATTTTGATTTTAAATGATGGTATGCATACCTGGTATGTGTACCATGAAGTCCAAACATCCGAACTTTTAGAAGGATCCTGTCGTGAATCCTATGGCTTTACCAAATATTCAATATCAAACCTAACACAATATGTGCGCCCTAATTCTCATGCTTCCCTCACCGTATACATAACAGGGCATTCCTTGGTGAGGATGCACTTACAACACACTCAAGTTGTGTTGAGGTGAACAATGTCTTGCTCACCACAAGTGACTTTTGGATTATTATGAAGGAGATCGCTTTTAGAACCTTTCACATCCAAATCCATCTTTCCAAAGAAAATTTTAATTTCCAACATCATGGATACTACCTTCTCCATAGTCATGGAATTTTCTGGAAGATCATTCCTTTTCACACTCAAAGCATTATTGATTTTCTTTGGTATCCACTTATGAGTGTGTATAATCGGAACCTTGTTCCCATTACTCTCTTCCAGATTTCTCGAAAGAGAATTGGATTGACTATTCTTTTGCAAGTTAGTATTTCTCCAATTGCGAGCATCGGGTCTCGTCTTCGTCTTTACAAATTTATCCTTTTGTTAATCATTACGATTGTGAAAAGGCTTCGTATGACGTTTATAGGCAAACCTGGGTTTATCACAACACTGATTCCTTTGCCTAAAGGTTGGACATTGACAACCGTAATGTCAAGAGTGTTATCCTTAACATATGATCTTGGTTTCATAACTTATTGTGATTCCCAAACAAGAACATCATGAAGTTTCTCATTCCTTATACGAAAACGACATCTCCTTTCCAGGTGACCTTTGTTTTCGCAATAATGACAAATATAAGAAATGTTCTTACCCGGATTCATGTGTTCTGTTTTTGGAGGTTGATATACTTTGCACTTTCGAACCTTAACTTCCCGTAAAGGAATTTCACTTTTTCTATCAGTGGAAACCTTTTGTAGACTTGAAAAATTTTACCTCTTTGCTAGTACTTGGATCATCTATTCCCTTATAGCCCAATCCTCGTGTATCACGATGATTTTTACTTGCTCCTGGCATAGTGATTAATTTGCTCGAACTAGTATTGAACTTTTTCAAGTCATCTTCCAACATCTTTATTTTATCAAGAGCATCACCTAAATCAGCCTTAAGGCGTTTTTCTCGAGCGAGATAAGCGCTTTCTCTGTCATCAAAACTTGCTTGCTGAGAGTTAATTCTTGCTTCAGTTTCTGCAAGTTTCTCTTCCAACAAGAAGTATTTTTGATAAACATTATCACATTCAAGTGACTTTCTACTCAGGTTTTCCTCGGAATATTTGAGGATCGATTCGCAAGAGCGATTCCAACCATAAAGACCTCCGTAAATCCTTTTCAATTTCTTGTTTTCTCGACAGAGATGGGTTAGAAAAGGAGTGACATAAGAAGTCGTCAACTTTTCCACTGGTTTCAACAACTTAACATACTCTGAGATTTCCTCGTCAACATCTCTATCAATATCTGAATCCCATTCATCAGAAAATTCATCCAACTGTTCTTCTAGGCGTGTTTCCTAGTCAACAACAGTTTCTACATCAAGAGAATGTTTACATATGGACTTAGATATGACAGTTCTCTCAGGTGAATCCAAGCTTTGAAAATCATCTGGTAATTTCTGAACTAGTACATTTTAAGAGATAGACTCATCCATATAGTCAGATTGCTACAAACACAGACTTATGAGGTCTTAAACGTGTTTGCCTGCTCTGATACCGATTCAACAAACGGGGATTTAACAACCACACCCAATATTTCGCTTAGCAATCTGTATGGACAAACTCCAACATACTTTCAATAGAATCAACTAGACAGTCAGACTCAATCTTAAGAAAAGTACATCCAAGAGTTATATCTCTATTTCTCAATTCAATCTGCAACAAACAAATAGGAATTTGCGAGCCCGATTGAATATAAGAAATAACTTGGATGGTATGAAAAGCCAATATCCAAGTGTCAATCAATTTAATTAACAACCAAAGGTTGGATTCACAATTGATTGAACTTACGCACAACCTGTGATATTTCAATTATATAAACAAATATAATGCAGAAAAGAAATAACACAGACACCAGAAATTTTGTTAACGAGGAAACCGCAAATGCAGAAAAACTCGAGACCTAGTCCAGATTTGAACACCACACTGTATTAAACTGCTACGGACACTAGCCTACTCCAAGTTAACTTCGGACTGGAATGTAGTTGAGTCCTAACCAATCTCACAATGATCAAGGTACAGTTGTGTTCCTTACGCCTCTAGAACCACGCTGGATTCTGCGCACTTGATTCCCTTAGATGATCTCACCCACAACTAGGAGTTTCTACAACCCAAAGTCAAAGACTTGATAAACCAATCTGTTTCACACAGAAAATTCTATCGAATATATAAATCTGTCTCCCACAGATATGCCTATGAGTTTTGTTCCGTTTTTTTGATAAATCAAGGTGAACATGAACCAATTGATAAACCGGACTTGTATTCCCAAAGAACAGCCTAGTAATATCAATCACCTCACAATAATCTTAATCGTATGGTAGCGAAACAAGATATTGTGGAATCACAAACGATGAGATGAAGATATTTGTGACTACTTTTTATCTTGACTATCAGAGATTAAATCTCGAGAAAATATTAGAAAAGATAATACTCAACACGATAGAAAACAGCAAGATCAGAACACGCAACTACAGAGAAAATAGTTGGGTCTGGCTTCACAATCCCAATGAAGTCTTCAAGTCGTTAACCTACTGGGTTTTGGGAAAAACCTAAGGTTAAAGGAGAATCGACTCTAATCGCAACTAGTATCACACAAGAGGTGTGGGGATTAGGTTTCCCAGTTGCTAGAGTTCTCCTTTATATAATCTTCAAATCAGGGTTTGCAATCAATGTTACCTTGGTAACAAAGCGTTCAATATTCACCGTTAGATGAAAACCTGATTAGACTCAAGCTAATATCTTTCAACCGTTAGATCGAACTTAGCTTGTTACATACAAAGGAAAAATGACTTCATTTGGATATGAGTAACTGTACCTAAACGTGTACACCTTGTTGGTTCAAAAATAGTTAACCGAAGTTATCCATATGAACACTTTCATATCAACATATTCATCTTTACCATAACTAGTTCAAATGACTCAAATGAAACTAGTTCTAGATTTGTTCAATTGTTTATATTCTCATAGAAGTATACAAGACAAGGTTGAAGCAAAATCGATTTTGATTCACTTGAATAAATTCATGAACACAATTGCATTCCTTATTATATAAATGTATTAGTTCATGAACAAACCGATTTTAGAACATAACCTACTCAAGTATGGAAACAGGTGCGCATACCTAAGTAGCCGGACTAAGTTTGGGTTCGCCAGTATGCGAACGTGTACGCATACCTTCCAAACTCAGTTGAATTTCTGGAACTTGAAACTCACGCCAGTACGCAGACCGGTATTCATACTAAGTTCCCGAACTTTCATTAACCAACCAGTACGCATACTATGGTTCCCGAACTTGGAATAACTTGCAACAGTTAGCATACAAGTACACATACTGTGTTATATCCAATCATGGTTAATTGTTCTAAACTCCCATTTCAATCGTTGAAACATTCCTAGAAGGCGACAATAGCTATCTCACACAAACTATTAGCTTCAAAGCAATTTTCAAGTGATCGAATGATCAATACGAAACATTCCGAGTCTACATCAAATGACTGTCTCACACAAATCATGTAAGATGTTACAAAGCGATTTTCACATGATCATCTTTTGACTTTCTTCAAGAATATAAGATGAAATTGGTTAAAGCGAAAGCTTACCAACACATATTTCGAGAGATATATAAGCGAGTTAAACTCAGCTCGAAATATCAAATGTGTATAATCGAAGTTTACATAGCTATACGACTTTTGTCTCAAATAGGAGATAGATTAGATAGACTTTTGAGTGATAGATGATTTCAAGTATCCACATACCTTTTGTTGATGAAGTTCCACAAGCTCCCCTTAGTAGTTCTTCATCTTCAATCGATGAACGTCGTGAAGTCTAATGCTCAACTACACTTACTATCCTAATCCGAGTCTTAGCTATAAGTATAATAGAAATCAAGACTTATAGTTTTGGCAACTAAACTTGACAAACAAGCTTGAGATAGCAACGCTTGCGAGTTCGACCGAGCAGTTCTCTAACAAACTTGTTAATACAGATCTTGGAAGATCTAAACCCGCAAAAAAGTTTAATTGATTTCAAACAGAAAAGCCTTTGTCACACTCAAAAAATATATCTCTGATTAATTTTTTGAAACATGAGATTGCTTACCAAGCAGATTAGTCCTTTATTGTTTGGAATACGATCGAAAGGGTTGAGTGCTTAAAGTCTTCAGAAAGGCTGAAACAACTTAAGATAGTGAAATCTATCTTAGGATTCACGTGCGTTGGCCAAATTGGTTATAGGCGCAGGGATACTGAGGAAACTAGGTAACTAGGGGTTATTTACTTGGTCTCAATTATATTAAGTTGGTAGTGTCTTTGTATATTGGCTTAATTATGAGAGTATCCAAAACTGGACTAGGTCCCGGGGTTTTTCAGCATACGCGGTTTCCTCGTTAAAAAAATCTTGTTGTGTCTTTACTTTTACTTTTCACAATTATAATCATTGTTTTAGTTATAATCAAAAGTAAATACACTATACATCAATTCCAAACACTTGGGTTGATCTCTTTAGTTTAAGGTTCGTTTCGAACTAGAAACTATATACCAAGTCTATATCTTATGGTTGCCATCTTATTGACAGTCTTTGTTTATATTAGATCACATAAGGTATAATACTTATAGGTTGATATCGAAAATATTGTGGTGTACTTGGTACCCTCGTCTTTTCAGAATGTTCTATGCAACCTAATTCTTCTTATGACAAAAAATTTTCTATAGAAGACTCACTCAAGCAGTTGATTGAAAGTTCACGTAGGACACAAATGTTAATGGATAATAAACTCAATCAATAGAAACTGAACACTGGAATTGCTTAAATATGGAGAATTTTTTTTTTGTAGCTCTAAGTATTACTTTCAATGAACTCACTACACGTTTAAATGTGGATGAAGATAGGGTTAATGAAGAATTTGAGATTTCTAGTCATAATGATGGGGTAATTATTACAACAATTGAGTATCCTGATAGTAATATTGTTTCTGGCTCCAATCATGATGATATTAACAATTATTCACATATTCAAAAGGAAGAGGTTTGGACTAGAAATATCATTATGCCGGAAGATGTAACAACTCATTGTTATTATAAGTACGACGATGACTTAGAGGAACAAGTGTTTACTGAGACTAGTGTTTTAGAGTCCAACGATTCAAAGACAATAGTCTCTGATGAAGATGATAATGTGAGTGAAGACAAACCATCCAATTACAATCTAGTTGAAATAACTGACCATTTTCCTAAATCTGATAATATAAAAATTAAGGAAATTGTGACTAGTAAATCCAAGGCCACCGACCACTCTAGGTTTATGGGTGAATATCATTCTCCCCGTGGTTCACATTTGATTCTTATAAATGACCCTCACTTGGGACTTGACGTATGTGCCTCTACCATATTAATATATTATCTTCGTATACGTTTTTCCGAGCCGGATGATTTTGTCCAAAATGAAAATCATTTGTTAGAAACCCGTCATCCTTTTGATGTGGTTTATCCGGACCATGATACCATAATTAACTTTGTTGTCCCACCAAAATTTTATCTTGCAAATGTGGGAACATATAAATTTCAAATGTGTCAGTTATTGAATTTTAGAACTAATCCTAAATATTTTAGAAATTAGAATTAACACTTTTTCGTAAGAATGACTACCACTTTTATAAATTTCATTGTGGTTAACTTTGTGAGTCAAATCTGATTGACTTTAAGGATCCATCAGAACTATTTAGGTTACTATTATATAATGCGTAAGTTGTGACTAATCATTTCTTTGTCTGGTTGAAGACTTTAAACTTAATGATCTATGAGAGGCACCCCATATGCTCATGGCACACTGCTTCATATGGTAACATCTTTCCTTATCTCCTTCAAATTTTTGCATTTACTTTTTGTTCGTGCTTTCATTTATCGAGGACTATGTTCAATTTAGATTTAGGGGTAAGGGAGAAAATTTTAATGTGCCAAAATCTCCAACATTTAAAGTCACATAGTATTATTATAGCTAGGTTTACATAATGTTTCTCACCCAAAAGATAGAAATTAAAATTGCTTGAGAATTTGACATTCTTGAGAGACATTGGAGAATTTGACATTTCTGGGAGAAATGAGAGAATCTGACATTTTGGAGAGACAATTAACCTTTGAAAGAGTATCGCGGTGGACCTAACCATCCATCCCGGAGAGGCCATTAGACCAGAAGGAAATTCCAGAAAGAAAGAGCAACCTCATCATGTAGTCTTAGTTACTGGATTACGACTCTCTATCATAGAAACTTATCATTATCAACGAGCGGAGAAACACAATTCATGATGAAGTTGAAGACGTTCAAAGTTTATAAGAAACAATACAAGGAAGAGCAAAATTCATAATCAAAGTTACAGACTTAGCTAAAAGAGCATAGAAAATCAAACGATGTAAGTTGTTGAAGTTTATGACACCAAGACATTACAAGTTGTGAAGATCTAAGTGGTAAAATCCTTCTCTCATGACCATATTAATATTATTTTCTCAATTGTTGTAGTTGCAATCTTTTTGTTAAAAAAACAAAATAATAATAATATCAAAAAAAAAAATCAGGAAAATCAGGAAAAAAAAAAGAAGAAGAATATATTTATACAAAAAGATTTGCATTTAAATTTTGTAGTTAGTTTGTTATTTGTTCAATAAAGCCATGGGGAAGAGAAGTCTATATAGAAATTTCAAGCAAGAAAAAATTGAGGAGAAAAGTTAATACATTGTCAAAGTTCAAAGTTCAAGAGTTTATCATCAAAAGTTAAATCGAAGAGGACGATGTTTCTATTGAGCACATGAGACAGTCGAGGAGAAATGCATATTGGTTTCTCTTTTAGTCCGCTTTCCATCTAGCACAAGACCTTTCTGACACTAGTTCAACTCATCACACATACTCTCTCTACCATTGTTGAGCGAATAAGGTTGAGCGGGTCTCCCTCTCCTGATATTATACCACTGTGCAGCGGATATGTCTTTCGTTGTCGAGTGGGTATCTCTCTTCTATGTTACTCCATTTGTTTAACGGATCTCTTCCGATGTTGAGCATATATATTGGTAGACGTTTTTCTCCTGCACTCTAATTACTTGGCCATAGGTTGAGAAAATTGATGTCACCATAACTCTTTGGATACTTATGGCTAATTAGAATTTGGAGTAAAAGTTTTGTAGGTATACCTCTTGTTTACCCTCCAGAGATTATAACTCGGTCACTAGGGCCTCCTGGGGTTTCAAAGTTTGTTACACATGCTAAGTGTAGTCATGATTCTTGTGAAAGTAAGTTAGGATTTTCATTTCATTTTTAGATTAGTTTTGCTTGAGGACTAGAAAAATGTAGATTTAGGGTGTGATAAGTGCTTAATTCTTACATATTTACTACTCAAATTTACATTTACTAGTTCTACAATTTGTACATATTTGATAAGTTTGGTTATTTTTGTAGTTTTTAGGAAATAAATCTCGATGGACTCAAATGCGGAATTCCACTGGTAAAATGGAGGAAATGAAGTGATATATGATTGAATGTGCTAAGACCGGAAGGAAGAACATGGAAAATTATTTCATTGGTCCAATTATTTGGATATGGGAATGTAATAAGCATGACACAATATGTGTACAAATGTGTCACAGACTCACATCGTGCATAGAAGTGTGTCATAGCATGTGGAGAAGTGTGGAGACCATTGCAAGATATTAATAATGATAAAAGGAAGGAAAGAAAAATTATGAAAAAATATTATTCTTTATGGTTGGAATTGATTTCATTAATTTATCTTCTTTAACGGCTTCGTTTTTTAAGCGTCTTGAATAGTCTTCGTTTATTGATCCTTTATAAGCGAAGAAAATTGTACTGTTTTGGTACAACGAAAGGTTGTAATAACTGTAGTCGAAATATATTCCGAAACATGGGATTGGGTTATATTATAAATATTTTTAGAGATTGCTTGAATTATCTATATAATTAATGGGTGGAATCCGAAAACCCTATTTTTCTTTTATTTTCTACTTTGTTTAGTTTTATTATTTCGAATTAGTATTTATTGATTTATGTTTTATCTTATGACTTGATAGGAATTAATTAGTCTCTGAGGACGACCCATACTTTCATACTGTCTCATCGATAGTCGTGCTATTGAGGTCTACGTATTTTTATCCCATCACAAGGCGTAGACGCAAGCAAGCATGTCACTGGGGCAATTTTGACCAGTTCTTGGATCATTTACTTAAGGGCAACTCTTATGGTATGGATGTTAAATCATCCACATCGTATGGAGAATCCATATAAATAGGAATAATCAGGATTTTATGAAGATTTATTCCACTATAGAGATTTAGATAAATATCCACTAATTGGGACACACATTTTTTTTTATTACATTAAAATACTAAAAGATATTGCTAATGAAAAAAAAGAAAAAAATATATACATCTGGTCACTTAGTGACCGGATGAGAAAAAGAATAAATATATATGCATCCGAACACTAAGTGTCCGGATGGGGTATCCGGTCATAGAATGAACGGATGGACTCTCCATATGTACCTCCACACATTTGAGGATCCCCCTCGGAACTTCACATAATATGGATGTTAAAATCACCCATAATAACACTTTTTAATCCATAAAATATGGATCATCACAAAGATATGGATGATTTTTGGTTCCATAGGAGTTGCCCTAAGTAGTAGCATTTTTGAAATTTCAATGATAAAGTACTAACATTAAACTTGTCTAACTAATTTTTATTTTTTATTTATTTTTTTGATATTTTAGCTAGATTTGTATTATCTTCTTTTGTTTTCCTGGATATATGCAGCCTGATTCCCAAAAAAATGATTGTATTATGATAACAATGTTATTGCTTAATTAAGTATCGTCACACAATGTAATTTTACTTTCTTGTTTGTCATTTGCATGTAGTTAATGAGCTTTCTGGAATCTCCCTTTAGATAGAACTTCCCTGCTTCCTTTTCCCTGATGGGCCAACCTATTTGTTAAATGATAACCTTGCAAGACCGGAAACCACTAAAATAAATTCGTATAGGATGGGTAAATATTTGATTTGCTCACTTGATCCCACTATGGACTGGCCAAAACAAAAATATGGATTGGCAAATGGGAAAATTTATTGGTTTTCCTATTGCGGTCCGTCAAGAGCCGCGCGTTTCTTCCAAAGCCGCGCGGTTCATTAACATCCACCAGTAGATTAACTTCAGACGCGCGTCCCTATGTAATCAGCTAGCGGTTTAATTAAACCTACGGGGTTTTTGTTTGCCCGTCAATGGATATATCTGAATTTTATCATTCAACAGCTCTAATTCATTTCCCAAATTCACACCTTCCACACCTCTAAATCTCATACAATCTCAATACTCATTTTCCCTTCATTTCAAGCACACCTATTCATACCATCTCAATTTACCAGAAAATTTCCAAAAATCATTTTTATAACAAACGTGGCAACCCCTTCGCAACAACCACAACAACAAACGCAACAAAGATCCACTAGAGTTCGTGGTGTCAAGTTCACGATGGATGAAGATAAATCAATTTGTAGGAATTATATATTGTTTACATTAGATCAAATCAATGATTGCCAGCAACAAGAGAATATGTTTTATCAAAAGATTACTGAAATTTTTTGAGAAGAAATCGGTAACATCAATTCTCGTAATGCTGAAGGGCTGTCCAATTAACAAAGATGTTAGTGAATAAGTAGATTTGATCATGCAAATGTTCTGATGCAAGAAAAACGGTGAAGGTGAACAAGATGTGAAATGAAGATGTCCAGAATAATGGCAAAGATCCCACAAAGGTGGTTTCCAACACGAAAGTTGTTTCAACATTCCGAGGGTACTTAAAAGATTTAATCCATATGTATTAGAAGGTAATCTAGTGCCAGTAAGATCACCATATGGTCCAATTTCGCAGGATTTTCAGAATGATACATTTTTTTCCTCACCAGAAGAATATGCATCTCCACATGTTGGGTCTCAAAGTAGTCAGAAACAACACAACACTGTTGAAGGGTAACACCAATCTGGATTTTAATACCAATGTCAAAAGAATAAGGGGATGGAGTCACAAGGTCGAAAAAACAGTGAGAGACGCAACCCATAAAGCAGCAGAAGAAGGTTCAAACGAGTTCAACTATTTTAAGCACAAGGAAATCGAGCATCAGGTAGAACAATATAAAAGAGCAGATCGATGCATGGCGTTAAAGCAACTTCGAAAAGTTCGTGTTTCACGAGAACAACATTCATGGATTTTAACAGGAACAAACTACTCTCCATGAACACTTCAGTAATGAACTTACGACAACTTAGGTTATACGAGCAAGAAGTGGATAAGGTGGAACAACAACTGAGTTAATAATAAAACCCATAACCTGGCCAATATGAGAGTGAGGATGACGATGCCAATGCCTCTAAAGAAGATGAAGACGAATACCACCTTGATTAAATGTGGTAGCTAATTTTAATTTAAATGTAACTTTATTTACATTTGAAAACTTAATGTAGTAGCTAACTCTTAATATAATGGTCTAGTTTAACTTATTTTTAATGGAATACTTTTGCAAAAGCAAACTTATTAGCTGTTAACTTATCACTTAATTTAAATAGTCTCACCTACATTACATCTTATTTCAAAGTACATAAACTAAAACATAATAGAAGACCCTCTAACTGATTAGTTTTGACGACTACGCGCAACTTCTTTTCTATCCCAAAGGTGCGTAGTTAGATCTTCCCTTAGATATCCATGAAGGCCTCAATTTTGAATTATGTCAGTGGAAAGTCTATGTATCTTGCAGGGCGTTCATGGCGAACTACAAGCCTGGGACTTAAATTTTCATCTGGACAACTATTCCAGGTGGGGTCATGTCTGGGTTCCTCAATGACCATGTTATGTAGAATTATGCAAGTTAGCATAATTTTATTCATTTCTTGAAGATCAAATAAGCGACACGGCCCAAAAACGATGATGAACTTCCTTTCCAAAATTCCAAAAGCGCGTTCAACATCCCTTCTCAAAGCCATTTTTTAGGTGTTAACTTCATATATTTTGAAGTCATTGGTCCATATCCTATCTGACTATAGGCTTGAACCAAAGTTGACCGTTCTGGATAGATCATGTCTGCTATACAATACCCTTGAGTGTAATCATGCCCGTTAATGGTGAAATTACAGTGTGACATCAGACCATGTCTAAGATCTTCACACAATGGTGATTTATGCAAAACTTTGATATCATTTTGTGAACCCGGGAATCAAAAAAAAAACATGTCCGATCCAACAATCATAAGTAGCCGAAGCTTCCAATGTTACACTTGGTTTTGGATAGTGACCCTCATATTGACGTGCTCATTCAACCGGACACACTTCCCACTTCCAACGCATGCAATCTAGACAACCTAGCATTCTTGGAAAAACCCCTAGCTGTGTTTTCGGTAGTGATTGTATCAACATCTATCTGAGTAGGTTTTCGTAAGAAAGTCGAAATAAAATGCTCGACTATTGTTTCGCAAAATATTTTGATATACCTAAATGCACTTGCTTTACCCATATGGATATACTCATCAGTGGAGTTCGCTGTGTTTTGGGGTAAAAACTGATTCCGATGTTTTTGGTAATTTGGGGTGTGTTGATGAGAAACGTGTCTAAATCCTAAACAAATGCACTGCACGAGAATGCTTTTAGGTTCGAGAAATCAATCTGTAAGACTCTGACCTAAACTAAGAAATGGTCGTTCCAGATTCAATGCGGTCACAAGGTGAAGGAGAAGGGTTGATCTCAGGGAGGGAAGCAGAGAAGGTGTTTGAGATCAGAGTGTTGAAGGTGTGGCTATTTATGGCTTGCGTATCAGAAAATGATTTCTGGCTACCTGTGTTGATAAAACTTATGTTCTGTGTTGTTTTGAAATAGGTCGAAGAACCTATTTATACAAGTCATTTGAGCGCAATCCTCATATCGTAGGAAGTGGAGGAAGTTAAGTGATGGAGTAGTGGGGTCGTGTAGGGTAATCGTCACACGATCACGCCTTTGCCCATTTCCCTCATCACTGTTAACCGTCCATCATTTCCTAAAACGTTCTCGTAATGAGCGCATTGCGTGCCGCACGCTGTAAACCGCCAGACCAATACCCCAGTAAGTATCCCCCAGTTTGCGACATGTTTGATGTCTCGAGTGAGTGGGTCAAGTCGTGGGACCCGCCGCGGAGAATAACATGGTGCTATTAGGTGAAACAACTAAGTTGTTTATGAGGCCAATATAAAATATTGTATGTATTCGATGCATGTGAAACATCGCTTTTAAGTAAGCAACTCAAATAATCGATGTGCATGTTACATCGTTGTTTTAAAGCTTGATTGAATAAGTCGCGGATTAGGCGTCTTAAAAATATAGCATGACTCATCTTCGGGAGATCGTTTGAAGGCGCATGAGCGATCCATCACTTGGTCGATCGCTCCCAATGAAAGAGAGATGGCCGGTGATCGTCATGTTGGTTTATTGGTTTGCTGGAAACAAATCTGTATCGTCCGACTAGGATGGCAAAGTTGGATGGACGAGATGATTTACGACAGTTTCATATTGCCGTTGATGCAATTCAGTGGTTTGAAAACCGTGTGACCCACCCTCTTTGGGCGTGCGTTTCGAGGCATCGAGCCCTGATTTGCATAGGCCGATCGGTCACGTGTAAAGGTGGGTCGATGGTGGTCATGTTATCACCTTTGGGACCACTTGAATCTAGATCTACACCGTCCATTTATGCTGGGGAAGATGGATGGTTGTGATCAATTTTCGACAGAAGTAGGTTGCCACAAACCCAATTAGGGTTTTGAAATAGCCGCGGATTCTCTAATTCGATCGAGTAATTCAATGCATCATCGACTTCTCATGGGTAAGTCGATCGAGCAGGAATAGTGTTGAGCCGGTGGTGAACTCGTTTATACCTTCTCAATCGCCTAAAACACGATCTACGCCGTCCAATTAGGCTGTCCAAGTTGGACGAACACGATCGATTTGCGACAGTTGTATACTCCCGTGACCCAATTTAGGGTTTTTGAACACAACGTGTCTGTTCGAGTTTGTGTAAGCAGTCGATCACCCTATAGGCTTGCCACATGCAAGTCGATTGTCTAAGGGGAAAGTGGGGCCGCCAATAATCACGCTGACACTTCTTTAATTGTTTGTAGTAAGATCTAAGCCGTCCAACTAGGCTGGCGAAGTTGGACGGATATGATGGCTTTTGAGACCGTTTTTTACGGTTTTCGCTCGTCCTAGCTTTGTTTTTACGCAGCACAAACGCCCATGTTTGGGTCGCCGTTTGAAGCGCTTGTGCATGGGAAACATGGGATTCGATCAACTAGAGGACTAGTGGGCCCGCCGGTGATTGATACGGTGATCGCCTAGTCCTACTAGGAGTAGTCTAAGATTGTTAAATCGCGCGCCCAGATTGTGTGGCCGTGATCGTTTCTTAGACTGACATTAACAGTCTAGATTTTCTTTTAAGGAGTAAATATGTGTTCGATCACGCTAACTTTAATTAAAAAGTGTGTAAACGCATTGATCTCTTTGTTGGAGAGATGTAGCATGTATAAGTACTTTTATGTGGATCCCAATACTAGCACTTCGGGAGATTCATGCTACTCTGCTGAGAGTGAGCATTGATCGTCATGTCATGTCAGTATTGAGAGTTCGGTTGGGAACATAGCATGGAAAAATACCAGGCGAGTCATGCATTAGTTAATAATGCTGGCATAAAGTGGAATTCACAAAATATTTGGGATTGCTATTACGCGCACCACTATGAATGAATTTCATATATATACTGAGTTGTTCAATACATGTATAAGTAAAGAGGTTTGAGCACTCGTTACCTTCAAACGGTCTTTATTTCTTTGCAGGATGACAACGCTAAATATAGGGTTTTACAACTTTTACCCTAAACTAAAAACCACCATCAACAGCTGGTATGCCATAACATAGTATTCAGAGAGCTACAATGACCTTTTGTTCATGATCAAATCCTCGTACATGTCGTCCATCATACTGATAATTAAATAAAGGTTGTACTTGACAAAGCTCAGCAATAATCCTTTGAGTCAAGTTGCCCATGCAGAATATACGATGAAAATCTGCATCCGAATACACACATCCTGGATTAAAATAACCATGCATTATATTGTCGTGGTAAAAATGTCTATCTCCACGTCCATCTTCTAATCGTAACTTCTTGTGGCTCTAAAGGCTTTGGTATCATCCCTGAATGTAACTGCAACATAAAATTTCTCCGCCTTCCATCCTGAATTGCGTCTTCATCCATTTGATGCAAAATCTTTACGTACATTTCTTCCCCTTCTTCATATAAGGTTTCATCTATTTGCATATCTTTTTCAAAAGAACCAAAATCAGAATTAATGGTTGAAAAATAAAAATGATTGAAATTGAGAAAAATTGAGAAAGATATCAATTGGAAAAGGTATTGCGATTTTAGAGGATGAAATTGAGTAATATGACCATTGGAAAAGTAGCTGGCAGAGGTGTTGGCTAATCTGTCGGTTGTTGATCTAAAATCGCCAGTGGCTTATGTTAGGCCTCTTGGTCCTTTTCTAGCGGAAAACTCTAGATCTGGGACAACTGTTACTGTCCAGATCTGGGACAATGCATCTGGACCCTTGCTAACTTCTCTCTTCAGCCCGCTACTAATCCCGATGCTAGAATCATTTCCCTCTTAACCATTAAGATTGTGCCACCTCATTTCCCAGATTTGGACCAAGGCGTGGTGTCCCGGCTGTAGGAGGGTCGTTTTCCAGCCGTGCATCTTAACTTCGTCCGTATGACTTCATTTTACCATGTGGAAATTCAACTTTGCCTATCACATGGCTTACCAAACAATGGGATTAAGTCATTCCCATGGGAATTTCCCTTAGAGAAGTTCCTATGGACTCAACAAACTTGAAGTTTGTTGATTTTGCTCCAACTATGGACTCAACAAACATGAAAAATGGATGTTCAAACCAACAAATTTGTTGGTTTGTTGAGTGAGTTAAAACATGTAGCGCACGCTTGATAAAAGTCCGGGAGATCTTGTCTCTAACACTGGCGCTTGAGCCAAAGACGCTGGCGCTTGTATTACAACGTCCGCTTTTACTCCACATGCCATCGTCGTTCCTGAAAGCGCCGAGTTTTTCATAGAAGCGCTAACGGGTGAATCTGGACGGCTTAGAACTCTTGTGATCTAACGGATATAATTTTTGAGTTCTATAAATACTCTTCATTTCAACTCCAAATTCACATTCACACATCTAGTCTTCTTTACTCTTCTCTGAGCTTAAAAAAATTCTTCAACTTCAACAAATTTTTCAATTCTTGAATTTTTCAATTCTTGAATTTTTCAGTTCTTGAACATGTCTCGTCCCTTTTTAGTTCGGCGCGCTCCTTATACTAAAGAAGAAGATGAATCTATTTGCACAAACTATATTTTTTTATTTACTCAGATTACTTCAGCAAATTATCCATGGGTGAATTTCTGGGCAGTTATTCACGACGGGTTATGTAGTGACACCCGTAATCCGAGTCGTCGTGCTATATGCAACATAGAAAATCGTTTTCGTACAATTAAGAAAGAAGTAAGTGAGTTTGTAGCTTTAACCATACAACCCAATCGATATAGACTGAGAGGTGAAATTGATGCTGAGATTGTAACAAGATCTTTGGCTGAATGGCGAAGATGGAAAAATGTGACTTTTCCTTTCGAAAAATGTTTCGAAATCCTTAAGGTGTTGAACAGTTTCAACCCATTTTTTGAAGCTAATGTAGTCCGTCGTAATTCAGTGGAGCTAATGTAAAATACTTAATTTTAAACATATGTAATTTCATTTAATTCTGGCCGTCGTACTTTTAAAACTAAAATTAAAAATGTAGCATAATTAAAAATTACAAACAATCTCTCTAACGTCGCTAATCGCTAGCTCTCCCATTATTATCTTCTAAAGTCAAGAATTCTCCAAGACCTGGGGATAGACCTGGGACATCCCCAATTGCCAACATATTAAGTAAATTTCCATAAGGAGATAAAGATGGTTGAACAACATTAGGCGATTGGAAAGCACTAGGAAATTGTTGGAAAGCACTTGGTGCACTCGGTCCTCCAAGCATATAACATGTTTGTGGTTGTGGTGGTGGTGGTTTATAGCAATCATTTGGGTTGTAGGGTGACAATGGTGATGAAATGCGCCTAGGATTCATCTGAAATACTTGAGGTTGAGATATAAGCGCAGTTTGTGGTGAAGTATTGTGCCGTATGTGTGGTGAAGAAGAAATCTGTCGTACTTGTGTTTCTCCCAACACTGTTTCATCACTATCGTGCCATGATATGTTGCTCCTGGTGGAATCAGAAGACTGTGACCGCCGCCCATCATCATTTACAGTTGGACTCAATAAAAACATTGTGTTTTAGTTCTATTTCCGACACACATTCAAGTGTATAGCCTCCATTTGACGATTCTTCCAATGAAAATCGTTCAGTTGGTTCCGCAACTCTTCCTCACTGGCAGTGACATTTTAGTAAGGATATTCACGTTCCATAGCTTGGGAAACAATGGGGATCGTGGTTGGCTCACCTTGTGAAGTAATACTTTCCATGTCCCAACTAATTTCGGGAATATTTGACGAAGATGATGAAGAACTTGTACCCGTGGTGGGGTAAGTCATAAAGCATGGCTCTTTTGGAGGTGGCTGGCTAGGAACGATATTCAAAATAGGAAACCTTCTCCTATTAGAACTCTGCCAAACGATCTCGTATATAAAGGGAGTCAACCCTATGTTTTTTTTAATATCGTCTGCTCCGGCTTCGTCCTCAGCATCCATCGCTCGCACGTCCGCCAACAACAATGTAAGTGCTTCGTCTCTTCTTCGTTCTTTGTTGTTGCTCATTCCCCTTTTCTCGTTTTTGTGGATATAAACCCTAGCTCTTAAGTGTAACATCCTTGATCTTGAGAAAACCATCTTGTTATGAGCGAAACCTTTTTGTTGGCCATATTATAATGAATTCCACCAGTAAAATCAATAGCAGAGTAGTTAACATTGCTATAATCACTAGTAAAACGAGCAAAGAACCCTGTGTTGTTTGTTCCTTCCCCTCTTTACATGCGAAGCCTAGCTTTAGGTTGCGATCGATACAGAACTTAGCTTAGGTTTCGGTAATGGACATAATGCCCACGGAAAACCCTTTGTATTCAACTGTGCATTCGACTAGGCGGCGGGCATGCATCCCGTGGTTGACGCGGCTTTCGTGCGACCTAATCATTTTTCGTCCGAGTGGTGAGGATCTGATTAGGCCCAGCTGTACATAGTTGCCTCGAGGCCAATAGGGCGTTCGAGCATGTAGTGACCAAGAGGTCGATCGAGCGTATAGTGACCAAGAGGGCGATCGAGCATACAATGGCCACGAGGGTGATCGAGCATATCGAGGCCAATAGGGCGATCAAGCAGTGGCTATTTCTTCTTCCATGTACTTCGACTATCAGTGATCGCGTTGAATTAACAGGTTGTGCATATGATACCCTCTTAGCATGAAATAATAACTTTCTTTTATTTTGCTTCATTGCAGTTGCCCGGAAGTAAACTAAGAAGCTCTTGTTGAGATGTCACTTGGAAATAATGTTGCTGCTAGACTGAAGTGTGTTAAGAACTCCAACGATATGCCGAATATAGACGATGAGCTCTTCGTCGTGCCTTATCCAAATGTTAGAACCCATCCTGGTCATAAGATAACCTTGCTTACAGGCTCAGAGAATGCAGAGGATGCTCCGTCAGTTTCTCCAGCACGTGTGATGAGGTTTTGTCTCCAAAAGAAAGAATATCCAACTTCTCCCATTGACTTCAAGGTTTGCCATACTCCACTACGCTCTTATGAAGGATGGATGAGCCACATGTTGGGAAATGAGCGTATCAAGAATAACTTGACTAAGGCACAAATCGTCGAGCTTATCATGGCGTCCGCAACACTTCATATTAAGAAGGACGCTGCAGGTTTGATCACCTTCATTTCTCGGTGGTGTCCTTCCACGCACACGACCATATGTAGATTGGGAGAAATGACCATCACTTTGGAAAGTGTAGCCGCGTTGCGAGTCTTCCAATTGCGGGAAGTTTCCACTATGAGTTATCCAGCGCAGAAGGCATCATTCTCGACGCTTTAGTTCAGAAGGCAGAAGAATATAACCAACAGAAAAAGGTGAGAAATATTTCTATACTTGGTGGGTGTCTGAATGGTTTCCTACAAAACCGAAGCCGGTCCAAGCACTGGATGATGAACTCAGCGTCGTTGCATTTCTTTCTTTGTGGCTGTCTAGAGACCTCTTTGATGATGGCTCCGGTAAGAAGACCATAAGACGAGACCTTATCATGTTTGCCATTAAGTTGGCGAAAGGCGTGGTCCTCCCCTTAGGCAGCTTATTCCTGGTTGTTGTACTCTCATCTGGATTCCTTGGTAGCAGACATGTATGTTTCCAACGGTTACATGAAGGTGGAGTCGCACATTCACATCGCCTTTCTCCAATCCTGCTTATGGGAACACTTAAAAGGTTATTCCCCTGCTCCCGCAACTTCGTTTTCCAGTTTGTATGGAGGTTCAAGAATACTCCGTTGGCAAAACAGGCGTCCAAAACCTGGGTTGAAGCTCATTGAATTCTTTGACAATGTGCACACCGTAGATTTTTGTCCGTGGGAACCAGTTCATTCTTATGTGATTCAAATGAAAACTTTTGACGCTGCTCCTGACACTGTGTTGCACACCGATGGAAAGGATATGAGTTTTGGAGAGATCATATTCCTGCAAAGTTGCACACCGGGATATATTCCATCTTTCTTTGATGAATCTCTTACTGCAGTTCCTTATAACATTGACAGGGCCGCTCTTCACATGGGATTTGATCAAGGAATCCCGTTTTACCGTCCGCCAATGCCTTCGGCGGATCTTGTGTCGTCTGTTCTCGATGCTAGCATCTTTGCAACAAAGCAGAGCCTTCCATTTCTGCTCCTCGGAAGAAAACCAATGGCGACTAGTAGGTATAAGGATTTATGGAGGGAAGAGCTACTAGATTTCAAAATTTCTTGGAAGAAGTTGTAACAGTTCCTTGTGGCAGGCCTACTCTCGAAATTTTGAAGCAGGATAAATTGTTGAAGCCGCTTCCGGGCAAGCGAACTAGGGCTGACGCTGTTGATGATCGCAGTCCCCCAGGATGCAAGAGCGAGGTCTAAGAAGCAGGCAGGTGGACAAGTGGTTTTCAATTCTTGCCATATGCAGGTACTTTAAGTTTTTTTTTTTATCTACTGATTTTAGTCATCATGGAAAATCCTCGTTGAATGTGCTTCTTATTCAAAATCAGGGTCTCAGGAAGGAAAATGCTTTTACGAGGTTGGCACGTAGACATAACGCAACTTTAGAGAAATCCGGCAATACTGAACCTGCTTTAGAGAAGTGTGGCGATACTGGACCTTCTTTAGAGAAGTCCGGCGATACTGAACCTGCTTTAGAGAAGTCTGGCGATATTAGACCTGCTTTAGAGAAGTCTGAGGATACTAGACCTGCTTTAGAGAAGTCCGGCGATACTGATCTTCTTGAAGGTGAGGATAAGGATGACGAAGGCTCGGACGGCGAAGGGAGCGTCTCCAAGTGTAGCAGAGAGCCTGATCGTTCCAGCGAGTTGGGAGACAAGAACATGACAGATACCAACTTTGAGGTTGAGGGGAATGATGATGCAAGGACCACTGGAGATGTTACATCTACGGTTGTAGATGTGCTTCCCTTTAAAGAGCCTCATGCGCTGACAAGGCATTAGTAGTGCACTCCACCGCTGCTGGGGTCATTTTTGACCCTCATTTCGAGGCTCCTTTCATAGACCACGTGATGGTTGGAGGATTCAGTGTGCCAGCTAAGTATGAAGAGTTATACACCAAGATATGGAAGAAGCATGGTCACATCGCCACTTCCAAGAAGCTTAAAAGTCGCTTTGCATTAGTCAAATGTGTCGAAGAAGATTTATCCTCCATTTATGGAATGAGCATCGTGACTGGGCGCACCGTTTCTGAGGAGATAGTTTCAAACTGGGAGTTCCACCGAGATGTGTTCGTGAAGTATGAGTTTAACGCCTCTTGGTTCTGTGAAGGATTTTCTGAAAGTTAGAAGTTGTAAGACGAAATGGAGAATGTTCCATCCATGGACTTCATTACTCAGCAAGAGGCAGAAGTCGAGAAATTATCCCAGGAGTTGAAGCTGAAGCAGACTGCTCTCCAGAACATGAAAAACGCCTTTGCCAAGAAGAACGAGTTGTTTGTTGGACGACTTCCCTTGAATATTTACGCGTTTCCTTTATTTTTAGGTGTTTTTGAGTGACGTGAGGAGTTCCTTTCATGGTTTGATGATTTTCTCTCTCTTTTTTGGTTTTGAACTAGCAAATGATTGCCTTTATGAAGATATTTGAATTTGATTTGGGGATAATTTATGAGTAGTTTTTTTTTTGAGAGAGAGAAATTATGACTGGCTCGACTATTCAAACGGAAATTCTAGAAATTCTCATTTTTGGATGCTAGATGATGTAACTTAGAGAAATTGTGTATGGTGCATGAAGATTGCAAACGTTGCACGAAAGGAAAACATGTAAAGCGAAACATAAAAATGGAGATTGAGAATAATGATTTCGTCTTCAAAATGGGACGCGTGCGTTGAGTCCCTGACAAACTTCCAAAAGATTTCTCGTACAAATAATTGTTTTAACGAGACTTACTTGTTGACGAGGTTCCAACGAAATGAAATTTGGCTCTCCCAGATAATTGCTTAAAATCCAAGTTGCGACCCGAGTTGTTGTAACACGCTTCTACTAATGACTTCTGCTAATGAAAAAGTCTCCAGCTAATTCGATCTCTCCTGTGAAACTGCACACGTCGGCTTGTGGAGAGAGGAAATATTCTCGATTCATAGGCGTAGCTCCCTTGAGTTGATTCTCTCCCAAACAATGCGTTTCAGGCCGTTGCATTCACTGGTGGGGTGATGGATGAATCTGTGGTAATGGAAATATCGCGGATCAATCATCTTTTGACCAGTTGGTGAACGCCATACAGGAGGTAGTTGAACTACTCCATCTTTCACCCAAGCCTCCAACAGCTCCAGAACCTTCTCATTGAAAATGGGAAGTGCGGGTATTCTGAGTCCAGCTTTTCTTGTGTTTGTAGCTGTTGTCGTGAGAATTCTTGCGGGTTTTGATACGAGGCTCGTTTCGAGGGTGTGGCTGAGATGTGTGTTGACATAGACGCGTACCGTTTAGTTTGGCGGTTTTTACGAAGTGTAACTCCTCCCGAGGGTCCCACATCAATGGTATTGCGACGCGGTTGAACTGAGTACCGTTCATTAGTGAAGTTTTTGTCTTCGTGGCGGTCTTGGAAAATTTCCCCTTCTTCTGGTGCTTCTCTGTTCGGTAAGGTCGTGGTGGTTGGGGTTGTGGATTGTTGAACAGCTCTCCGAACTTTTGCAAGCGTCTTGAGATATATACTCTCCAATAGAGTTTCATAAGTCGGGCCTTCGTTCTTACTCTGTGGGTATTGTGACACTCCTGGCGAGTCTGTATCCCTGTGAAACTGCTTCGGTCCCTCATTGCTGGCTAAGTTTTGTTGATTGTTTCCTTTCGGCTCATATCCGACGTGGTTACGTATCATGTCTGTACCACCGTTTCCGGAAGTACGGATCTCAGATAAAGACCCGACATCATCTTTATCGTTAATGGTGTTCTCCGGGAGAGTGTTAGCCGTATCATTCCACAACCGGCTTACCATACCTCTTAAAAGACAAAGCGTCTCATTTTGTTGTTTTGAGATATCATCCTGACTCGCGAGGATATCCTTCCACGGTGGTTGTGCTTTGATCATTCATGACTTTTGGAGAGCCCGGTTGACGAGGATGTGTTACAGAGTGGAAGTTGATATTTGTGACTGAAATGGAATTGGGTTAATGAATGTATTTAGACCTAAAATCCACCTTCTCGAATTCGAGAAGATTGATATGAATTTGAAAATCGATCTTGCAACCGAGAGATTAATCTCCCGCTGTGGTCGCCAGTTGTTTTGGGGTAAAAACTGATTATGTTGTTTTTGGTAATTGGGGGTGTGTTGATGAGAAACGAGTATAAACCCTAAACAAATGCACTGCACGGGAATGCTTTTAGGTTCGAGAAATCAATATGTAAGACTCTGGCCTAAACTAAGAAATGATCGTTCCAGATTCAATTCGGTCACAAGGTAAAGGAGAAGGGTTGATCTTAGGGAGGGAAGCGGAGAAGGTGTTTGATATCAGAGTGTTGAAGGTGTGGCTATTTATGACTTGCGTATCAGAAAATGATTTCTGGCTACCTGTGTTGATAACACTTGTGTTCTGTGTTGTTTTGAAATAGGTCGAAGAACCTATTTATACAAGTCATTTGAGCGCAATCCTCATCTCGTAGGAAGTGGAGGAAGTTAAGTGATGGAGTAGTGGGGTCGTGTAGGGTAATCGTCACACGATCACGCCTTTGCCCATTTCCCTCATCATTGTTAACCGTCCATCATTTCCTAACACGTTCTCGTAATAAGCCATTGCGCGCCGCACGTTGTAAACCGCCGGACCAATACCCCAGTAAGTATCCCCCAGTTTGTGACATGTTTGATGTCTCGAGTGAGTGGGTCAAGTCGTGGGACCCGCCGCGGAGGATAGCATAGTGTTATTAGGTAAAACAACTAAGTTTTTTATGAGGCCAATATGAAATATTGTATGTATTCGATGCATGTGAAACATCGCTTTTAGGTAAGCAGCTCAAATGATCGATGTGCATGTTACATCGTTGTTTTAAAGATTGATTGAATAAGTCGCGGATTAGGCGTCTTAAAAATGTAGCATGACCGGTCATCTGTGGGCGATCGTTTGAAGGCCTCATGAGCGAGCCATCACTTGGTCGATCGCTCCCCATGAAAGAGAGATGGTCGGTGATCGTCATGTTGGTTTATTGGTTTGCTGGAAACAAATCTACATCGTCCAACAAGGCTGGCAAAGTTGGATGGACGAAATGATTTACGGCAGTTTCATATTGCCGTTGATGCAATTCAGTGGTTTGAAAATCGTGTGGCCCACCTTCTTTGGGAGTGCGTTTCGAGGCATCGAGCCCTGATTTGCATAGGCCGGCCGGTTACGTGTAAAGGTGGGTCGATGGTGGTCATGTTATCACCTTTGGGACCACTTAAATCTAGATCTACACCGTCCATTTATGCTGGCGAAGATGGATGGTTGTGATCAATTTTCGACAGAAGTAGGTTGCCGCAAACCCAATTAGGGTTTTGAAATAGCCGCGGATTCTCTAATTCAATCGAGTAATTTAATGCATCATCGACTTCTCATGGGTAAGTCGATCGAGCAGGAATAATTTTGAGTCGGTAGTGAACTCGTGTATACCTTCTCAATCGCCTAAAACACGATCAACGCCTTCCAATTAGGCTGACCAAGTTGGACGGACACGATCTATTTGCGACGGTTGTATACTGCCGTGACCCAATTTAGGATTTTTGAACACAACGTGTCTGTTCGAGTTTGTGTAAGCGTTCGATCACCCTATAGGCTTGCCGCATGCAAGTCGATTGTCCAAGGGGAAAGTGCGGCCGCCAATGATCACGTTGACACTTCTTTAATCGTTTGTAGGAAGATCTAGGTTGTTCAACTAGGCTGGCGAAGTTGGACGGATATGATGGCTTTTGAGACCGTTTTTTACAGTTTTAGCTCGTCCGAGCTTTGTTTTTATGCAGTGCAAACGCCCATGTTTGGGTCGGCGTTTGAAGCGCTTGTGCATGGGCAACATGGGATTCGATCAACTAGAGGACTGGTGGGCCCGCCGGTGATTGCTACGGTGATCGCCTAGTCCTACTAGGAGTAGTCTAAGCTTGTTAAATCGCGCGGCCAGAT
The DNA here is from genome assembly GCF_003573695.1 of Papaver somniferum. Taxonomy (NCBI): domain Eukaryota; kingdom Viridiplantae; phylum Streptophyta; class Magnoliopsida; order Ranunculales; family Papaveraceae; genus Papaver; species Papaver somniferum. The sequence continues at coordinate 71,848,052 of NC_039367.1, forward strand.
TGTGTGGTCGTGATCGTTCCTGTAACTGACATTAACAGTCTAGATTTTCTTTTAAGAAGTAAATATGTGTTCGATCACGTTAACTTTAATTAAAAAGTGTGTGAACGCATTGATCTCTTTGTTGGAGAGATGTAGCCTGTATAAATACTTTTATGCAGATCCCAATACTAGCACTTCGGGAGATCCATGCTACTCTGCTGAGAGTGAGCATTGATCGTCATGTCATGTCAGTATTGATAGTTCGGCTGGGAACATGGCATGGAAAAATACCAGGCGAGTCATTCGTTAGTTAATAATGATGGCATAAAGTGGAATTCACAAAATATTTGGTATTGCTATTACGCGCACCACTCTGAATGAATTTCATATATATACTGAGTTTTTCAGTCTAGAATACAAAACAAAGCTTGGCTAAGTTAGGCTAGATAAAGAGCGACCGAGATTTGTCTAGGAGGGATAAATCTACGGCCGTGGTTTTTTTAACTAACCATTATTAATACTTTATTAATTAGTGTCCTATTAATTTCTCATGATAAATGATTAATTAATTTTTCATGATAAATGTTCATTTAATGAATCTAATAAATAATTTTTTTATTAATAAATAAGTTTATTAAAAACTATATATATATATATATATATATTGATCGGTAAAGAATTTGGTGCTGGCGAGTTTCGAACTCAGGTAACTGGTATCATCACCCAATGACTTTACCACTGTACTACAGTGACCCTGGTTAAAAATTATATTAATAATTTTTAATGGTGGTAGTGAAAGAAGCATTGAGTGGTGAAAATAGTGGCGGATATTTGTGAGTGGTAGAGGTGGTGACATTACTGGTGGTGGAAGAAATAGTTGGGGTGGCTGGTTTTTACGTACGGTGGTGGATGTTAGTGAATAGTAGTGGACAATAATATTTTTGTGTCTTCACAAAATGGGCAACATTTTATTGTGATAGATGTAGTTGGTTGTTTTTAGCACAACTGGTAAGGACAAAATACAAATATTTTGAGGAGGATACTAAATCATATAAGACAATATGATCATGATCACTGGATCTCCCAAATGGGATCCCAGCTATTTATAATACCCGATTGAATTAATCACGGTTTTTAGTATTAAAATAAAATTGATTACATTTCCAGAATACAAAACAAAGTTTGGACAAGTTAGGCTAGATAAAGAGCGATCAAATTTATACTTGCAGAACATAAATCTACCGTTATAAATAATCACGTTTAATTAAAATTTAATAATAAATGTTCAATTGATATTTCATAATAAATGTTTCTCTAACTAATCAAATGAATATATATATTTTTGTTGATACATAATAAATTTATTTGATATTAACCATATCAGTAAACAATAATGGTGGTGGGTATTGGTGAGATAGTGAAGTGGTGACGATAATTTGGTGGTGGAAGAAGTAGTGGTAGTAGGGTGAGAAAAGGGGTCCTAAGATGGGTAAATTAAGCATTAATGGTGGTTGTGATGGTGGGTGGTGGTGGTAGATCGGCGGTGGGTATTGGTGAGACTGGTGGAGTGGTGACAATAATGTGGTGGTGTAAGAAGTAGTGGTAGTTTGGTGAGAAAAAGTGTCCTAAGATAGGTAAATTATTTAATCACCCTTGGTTAAGTTTTCTTTGTTTTGTTTTAATTTGATTTTAGTTTTCAAATTACATTTTTTTTCTTCAAAATAACAATTTTTAAACACCAGATATTTCTGAAAAAGAAGATGTTGTGATTTTAAGATTTGTCGGGTAGGGGGCAGGAAGAAAAATGAAACCTATAAAAAAATTGACCAAACACAAGGCTACACGCGAATTAATTATAATCGTTTCAGTTTCTCACATCTCTCTTTATTCCCATTTTTTGTCATGGTTTCTGTTTCTGTTATTATTTCTTCCATACTTCATGAGATTATGCAAGGCTACACGTGAATTAATTGTAATCGATTCAGTTTCTCACATCTCTCTTTATTCCCCTTTTTTGTCATGATTTCTGTTTTTGTTATTTCTCCTCAACTTCGTGTAATTATCCATGCTTGAGAAATAGTTCATGATAATAGGTAAAGAGACAAGAAAAGAAATGGATCAAGAATTAAATATTAATATAAATTTTAGGAAAACGAATAAACACAAATCTATGTAAATTGGGAACCCAACAATTTATATCAAAGAGAAAAATTAAATTCTAATGCTAACCGATTTTACAAAATTAATCTAATTTATATTTTAAAGTAATTTTAGGTGTTTTTAGTTTTGTTACAAGTTTGGTGAATGACCTTTGATGATATTTTTTTTGAAGTAGTGAATGAAGTAATGTTCTACTACCCATAGGATTTGCTCTAACGATTAACTATGTTTGTCCCAAAGGGTTGTATGACTTAATACACAATATTAAAAATTTCGAGGGTAAGGACATGTTTATGAACCAACTCCTCAAAACATTTAGCCCGAGATCGATCAGTTCGATTCTTCTCAGAAAATGACGACATGTATGAATTGATGGATACATTTGAAACACATATCCTTGCCCGTGACATTACGGCACGGGTTGAGACCTAGTACATGTATAAGTAAAGAGGTTTGAGCACTCGTTACCTTCAAACGGCCTTTATTCCTTTGCGGGATGACATCGCTAAAAATAGGGTTTTACAACTTTGACCCTAAACTAAAAACCACCATCAACAGTTGGTATGCCATAACATAGTATTCATAGAGCTACAATGACCTTTTGTTCATGATCAAATCCTCGTACATGTCGTGCATCATACTGATAATTAAATAAAGGTTGTACTTGACAAAGCTCAGCAATAATCCTTTGAGTCAAGTTGTGGCCCATGCAGAATCTACGCCGAAAATCTGCATCTGAATGCACACATCCTGGATTAAAATAACCATGCATCATATTGTCGTGGTAAAAATGTCTATCTCCACGTCCATCTTCTAATCGTAACTTCTTGTGGCTCTAAAGGCTTTGGTATCATCCCTGAATGTAACTGCAACATAAAATTTCTCCGCCTTCCATCCTGAATTGCGTCTTCATCCATTTGATGCAAAATCTTTACGTACATTTCTTCCCCTTCTTTATACAAGGTTTCATCTATTTCCATATCTTTTTCAGAAGAACCAAAATGAGAATTAATGGTTGAAATATAAAAATGATTGAAATTGAGAAAAATTGAGAAAGATATCAATTGGAAAAGGTATTGCGATTTGAGAGGATGAAATTGAGTAATATGACCATTGGAAAAGTAGCCGGCAGCGGTGTTGGCTAATCTGTCGGCTATTGATCTAAAATCGCTAGTGGCTTATGTTAGGCCTCTTGGTCCTTTTCCAGCGGAAACCTCTAGATATGGGACAATTGTTACTGTCCAGATCTGGGACAATGCATCTGGACCCTTGTTCACTTCTCTCTTCAGCCCGCTACTAATGTCGATGCTAGAATCATTTCCCTCTTAACCATTAAGATTGTGCCACCTCATGTCCCAGATTTGGACCAAGGCATGGTGTCCCGGCTGTAGGAGGGTCATTTTCCAGCCGTGCATCTCAACTTTGTCCGTTTGACTTCATTTTACTATGTGGAAATTCCACTTTGCCTATCACATGGCTTACCAAACAATGGGATTAAGTCATTCCCATAGGAATTTCCCTTAGATCAGTTCCTATGGACTCAACAAACATGAAAAATGGATGTTCAAACCAACAATTTGTTTGGTTTGTTGAGTGAGTTTAAACATGTAGCGCGCGCTTGATAAAAGGTCGGGCGATCTTATCTCTAACGATGGCGCTTGTATTACCAACGTTCGTTTTTACTCCACACGCCAGCGTCATTCCTGAAAGCGCCGAGTTTTTCACAGAAGCGCTAACGGCTGAATCTGGACGACATAGAAATCTTGTGATCTAACGGTTATAATTTTTGAGTTCTATAAATACTCTTCATTTCAACTCCAAATTCACATCACACATCTAGTCTTCTTTACTCTTCTCTGAGCTTAAAAAAATTCTTCAACTTCAACAGAAAATTTTCAATTCTTCAACATGTCTCGTTATAGGACCCGAATCTCGCAGCAATAACGCCTCAAAAAAATTATCAACAACACAACACAACAGCGTCGCAGAACAATTTTAGAAGTAACATAATAAACGACGTTAGCTAAAATCATGAGAAAAATGTAATGATTCTGCGAAAATAAGAGAGTTTGCGAGATTAACATTTGTAAGGTTGCGAGAATGTCGCGAGACATATCCGAAAATAAAGGACAGATTAGCTGTCATCCACTATATAATTTCCTATAAATAGCCGCTCAGTTGTAAATAAGGAGAGAGATCTTTTTTGAGTAAGAAACAAGTAAATAGGAGAAAGAAAGTCTAGAACAGAGGTTATTCTTGATTCCTTTATCTTTTCTTGTAAGAATATTCAAAGATTCATCAATAAAATTAAGATTGTAAATCTAAAATGAGTTGAGTATTAATGAAATCATATGAGGGGTGTAGTGTAGGATTTCCTGCAACTACATAATGGCGCTAGAAACAGGGAATATTGAAGATTATTCTAGAAAAATTGAAGATTAACATTGAGATTTGTGAAGATTTGGAGTGATTTATTAAGAAATTTACATAATTTCTTGCAATTCGTTAACATTTAAGAAATGGCTAGAAAAAGAAATACATCAGAACAACCAACTACTATTAGAAGAAGCAAGAGAATTGCTGGAAGAGAAAGAAGTGAAATGGGAGAATCTACTAGAATGAGAAGTAATAGAGAAAATCAAATTCAACGACCAATTCAACAAACACTAGTACAAGGGAGGAATACAGATTATGATAGGGTGAGTATACACACTTGGCAATCAAATTCAGCAGAAGAAGTAGAAGAAGAGCAACAGACCAGAAACCATAGACAGGTAGAGAGAAATCAAGAAGCAGATGAAGGAATAATTCATGGAGATTAGGAAATTGGAGCGATAGAAACTTTGAGACGAAGAATACACGAAGAAAGAAGAGCTGAGGCAGAAGAACGTGCGAATTTAACAAGACAAAATCACGAATTGAGGATGGAAAATATGAGACTACAGAGTAGAAGATCGAGAAGTATTAAAAAAATCATATTCAAGATCGACTAGAAGAGAAATGAGGCGAAACTCACCCACAATTAATGCTGGAAACAATATTCAAGAAGAAATATCAAATCCTAATGAAGAATATCGCGAAAATAGAGAAAGAACTGATGATCGTTACGTTCCACAAAATGAAACTTTTGATGATGGGTAAAATGGTAGAAATCAAGAGAATGGACAACGTTAGGGATGAAATGACCAAGATGGAGAAGGAAATCGAGAGGAAGGAAGAAGAATTTTACATGAAAGGGAAACTCAAAGAAATCAACAGACGATTGAAGAAGAAATTGAAAGACATTATGCTGAACAAGCACGTTTAATTTGCAAACGTAAAAGATTGAGAGCGGAAATGGAAGAACAAGAGCTTCAGGAGACAATTCGCCAGAACAATCACGACAATCGAGAAAGAAGGCGTACACAAAACCGGAATAACGGTAATATCAATGAAGAGTATGATAGGATACAGAGGATGGCTGAAAGACAGCGAATGGAATCAATAAGAAATGAACAAAATCATGAAGGGGAGAATGAGAGACATAATCATATGCGAATTCAAGAAGAAGAGACTCGCATAAGAAGACGAGACTCGCATAATGAAGAAGAAATGCAAAATTTCGCGAGAGAAGAAAGACATGAACGCAGAAGAAGAGAGGTGAAATTAAAAAGACCAATGGATCAAAATTCAGGTGTAAATAAACAAATCTTGAAAGAGTTAGAAGAAATGAGAGGAATGCTAAATAATAGAGGAGAAGTAGGCAGAAGACAATTGGATGAAGCTATAGAAGAAGCTGCGAAAACTCCATTTACAATGGAAGTACAATTAGGAGGAATACCACCGAAATGAAATTTGCCCGCATTAACCAGCATTTTTGATGGAACAACTTGTGCAATTCAACACATTAAAGCCTACGTGAGGTGCATGTTGCAATGGGAAAATCATGATGCTGTATTATGCAAGTATTTCGCATCCAGCTTAACAGGGAAGACGTTAAAATGGTTCGAAGGTCTACCAAAGAATACAATAACATCCTTCAATCATTTGCAGACCACATTTCCTAGGGGCATATATAAGCAATAATTCTTCGCGACCTGGTATTGAAGACGTGTTTGGATTAAAACAGAGGATTGGTGAAAGTTTAAAGCATCTAACTAAAAGATGGAGAACTATGTGTAGCAAAATGGCTGGCCGTGTAGATGAGATATATCTTATATTATGATTTGTCAATGCTATGTTTGCAACCAACCTATTGTATGTCCAAATTTTTAGAGTCAAGAATACGATCACAATGACTGAATTGCGAGAACTTCAAGAAGAATACATTTCTCTAGAGGAAAGGCAAAATGAAATGGAATCATACCCAGTTGCGAACACCAGCTCACAAACAGAGAATGCAAGCTTATTACCCAAGCTAATAAACACAGTAGCGAATACTGCGCAAGTACAACAGGAGAAGGTGACGGGTAACAATCAACAGAAACTGGTGGCTATCGGAAGCCGAGATCAAGAGGATTATGAAGGAGAAATAAATTTCTACAATCGTGGTGGAAATAACAAGATTCAAAGACTCGATCAACCACAAGAAACTTATGGAGGTCAAAGACAAAACTATAATAGAGGACAAGGAAGTCACAAGGTAGTATGGGAAGAAATCAAGATGCCACCTCTAAATGCAAGTGTGGAGAAAATATGGGAAGCTATAATTTTGATGGAGAATATACCAACACCATGGAACATGGGAACGGAACCACCTCCAAACCACAGAAGCCATGAGTTTTGTTCTTATCATCATTTTTATGGACATACAACAAATGATTGCAGAAATGTAAAAAGAATTATTCTGAGAATGATAGATCAAGGAAAACTAAACCACTTTTTGGTAGGGCACGCACAATATCAACGATTGCCACCACCACCAGAACATCACAAAGTAAACACGATGAAAAAGAAGGAAAAATTCTTCATAGAAGTCGGTGCAAAAGCAAAAAATCTATTCTGTCGCTCTATCGTACATTCATACAATACAATTGAAGATTTTCATGACAATGTTTTAAGTAGAGTGTTCGCAAGAGATAATGATGGTAGAGAAGTTATGAATATTGCGAAAATCTCGCCACTAGAGGAATGACAGAAACAAATCATTTCTTTTACCGCAGAAGAAATCCCCGAAGGTGAAGAGGTGCATGATAATCCATTGGTAGTAAAATTAGAAATCAATCCAAAACCGAAAGAAGATGAGGATGATGAAGCTGAAGATTCATGGACAATTAATAGAATTCTAATGGATACTGGAAGCTCTGTGAACATCTTATTTTATCATACTTATAAAACTATGGGAGGAAGAGATGATGATCTTATACCATCAACATATAAGATATATGGTTTTAATGGTACTGCTAACAAGCCTAAATGGGAGGTTAATATGCGAATTCCATTGAAGGGAATATCTTCTGAAATCCTATTCTGTGTCGTTGATGTAGAATCACCCTACAATGCATTAATTGGTCGATCTTGGCTACATGGGATTCTAGGTGTAGCTTCAACTTTCCACCATTGCATCAAATTTCCTCACCCCAACGGTGTAGGAATCATAAAGGGAGATTAGGTTGAAGGAAAGAGGTGTTACGAAACTGAGATAGAATCTTGCAAAGGAAGAGCAAACAAGAAGGAAAATTGGCGACACAAAATCAAAGAGACACAAAGAAGTGAGAGGTTGATGGTGGATGCAATCGAAAGAAAAGAAGAAGAGATGTTGCGAAACTAATGCTAGCTCAGAATAAAAATGATGAACACACCACTACCAAGGAAGCAGTAGCAGAATAATAAAGAAACAGAGGATGGCAAAGGTAATAAAAACAAGAAATATAGGAATGATTAATTTGTTGCGACACTCTCGCAATAAGTAAAATTCTCAAAAATACATTTTATTGAATGACAAAATTGAGACTGCGAAATGCAAATACGATATGATGATGTGCGAGAATCTCGCAGAGATAATGAATTTTACAGAAGACAATCAGAGAACAATTACAAAAGAGAAAGGGGCGAACCTTTATGGCGTACACCCTAGTTCGCAAATACAATTTAGCAAGAGGAAAATGTAAGACCTAAAGTACGTCATATAAGGGGGTACCTGTTGCATGGCTCAGGGAAAGGCTACACCGCCACCGGAACCTGAGTCATGGAGATTTGGGTTCAATAAAGCCCGTCCGGGAGAGGCACCTTGGATTCTCAGCTTAAGCATATGACTTAGGTTGGGCGGCTAAGGTAATAAGGACTCTCCCAAGAAGTGCAGATATGATCAAGGCGTCGAGGTACACGGTTGAGTCAAGATTTCCAGGGGCGTTTGAAGCGTACTTTGCCATTCTTGACAAGTCTTGGCTTATACTGCACTCGACCTGAAGAAAACCCCACTTAGGGTGCAGTCTCGTAAACATAAGCCCTATAGGTAAAAGGGATAAGAGGCTGCGAAAGCAACTGGTTGTTGTTAAGACTGGATGAGAGGAGCTAACCTTGTATGGTAGAAGTACGCCTCCTTGAAGGGGCAACCAGGGGTAGATAAGGGCGACGCCCTCCATTAGGGAGCTGATAAGTGTCTCAAGACGCAAATGTCATGAGGGTTTTTATTCGCAAGGATATTAAGGCTTGTCATATTTGTGCAACAATCCTGAAGAGGCAATAATACAAAAGAAAAAGATAAGACGAGATCAATGGGTTTTCGCATGAAAGTGCGAAGACGTCCTGCGATTTCGTCGCAAGACGGCAATGTCATGGGGATTTATTTTCGCAAGAATATTTAGGCCTATCATATTGTCGCAACATTCCTGAAGAGGCCACAACACAAAAGAAAAAGTTAATACAAGATCAATGGGTTTTTGCATGAAAATGCAAGGACGTCCTGCGATTTTGTCGCAATAATAAGAGGTGGCATAATAAGACCTTTAATTAGGAAGGCAAAATAAGACCACAGGAATGAGATTTTGAAAAGAATCAAAATTCACTTCGCATAAAATTGCGAAATTATACATAGTTAACTGCGAAGTTGAGGCACAAAATAAGAAAAATCTGCAAAATCTCTCATTTGGATACAAAACAGAGGCAAGTATGGGAATGAATGAAATTAGAAAATGTTATTTGTCTCCATATGATAGATTTACACAAAAATTCAAAAATTAATGATTATATTGATTAACTGTATTGCAAGGAAGAATTGTTTTAATGAATGCAGGTCAAAATGAAAGAAACTCATATATTAAGGAATGGGGAACCAAAAGAATTCGCAAATATACAGAAAGAAGGAATAAATGTACAAGTATTACAGAAGATTAAAGAAAGAAACAAAGACTACTTCTTAGTTGATCCTTCATCATCTTCATCAGACTTGTTCCTTCTTCGTCTGCATCAGAACTTCATCCATCAGAACCTTCATCACCATCAGATTCTTCATCAGCTTCGCTATCAGAAATAATCAGACTGGGAATATTCTTTGGGATCTCTCCAAGAGACAAGGATAATCAGAATGAGGATACTATGGTCATCACAAACCATTTGGATAGTTTGATTGCGAAAATGCATAGCATCATTCTTAAAGTTCGCAACAGTGATCTTGATTTGATTCTTTAATCTAGAATACTTGTCGTTGCGAGAAGAAAGATTCTTTGCGAGTTCCTTTTTCAGCTTCAAGTTCCTCAATCTTTTCACGATATCTACTTTCAGAATCTGCGAGCAAAAGCAATCAATTATAACTTGATGAAAATTCATAAGAAACAAAAGATTAGTAAGAAGAACAGTTAATAACCTTCTCTGTCAGAAATCATATCTCTAATCAAGGCTGTATGCTCAACTTGGAGACTAACATTTACACCTAAATCTTTTCTGGCATCATCTAAGATTTTCGCAGCCCAAAATTCATCCTCATTACTTATAAGAAGACGAGAACGAATTTGGTTTTCTCTTTCGCAGAGCTCGATGTTCTTGCGGTTAGCTTCATCTCGTTCAAGTTGAACTTCAAGAAGGTCTCTTGGAATTTCGCCAAAGCCTTAGCACCTTGATCAGAGATGCGATTCTTATCATCTATGAGACCGCTAATTTTGGTTCTCAACTCATTGATTTTCTCTTTAGAATTAAAAAGGAGACGCTTAAATAGGTGGGCCAAGCCTAAACTAGATCTATGGTCAATTTCTAAGAGGCGAAATTTGGATCTAAGTTCATTTAGAGAAAGAGATGAAATTCTATCATTTGAGAAACTATTTAAAGATTTATTAAGACGTTCGAGAAGAGTATCATTATCCAAGGCATTAGGAAATGAACGAAGAATGGTAGCTTCATCAGAAAGACCATAAATGTCTGCAAAAAGGATCATTTAAATAAGATAAAACAACAGGATGAATGAATGAAGGGAAAGGAGAAAAGTAACATACCATAGAGCTGATTATTAGCTTGCTGAAGACTAGAGATTTTGTTCTTATACGAAGAAGAATAAATTTCTAGTTGTCTGTTTTTCTTGCGAAGACATTTGACTTCAGCTTCCAGTTCCTCATTCTTTGTGCGAAATTGAAGATTCTTCTTTTCAAGATTTTCGCGTCTCCTCTCTAGATCTGAGGCAACAACGAAAGAAGCTTTTCCAGCCTGCGAGAAAATATAAAAAGTATTAATACAGAAAAATATTTTGAGTTACAACAATGAAGAAGTAAAAGGATGAAAGTATACCAGACTATTAAGAGAATGCAGGAAATCGGGAGTCACTGATCTAGAAACTCCACGAAGAGAACTATCACCATCCAGTAAAGGGACATCGCAAATTGTAGCGAGAGCTTTGCAGGTATTAGCGAATTGGATATCTCCCATTCCTTGCAAAGAATCAGAAAAGAGGCCATAGAGCTTAGCCATAGAAGATTCAGGTAGAGAATCTTCACTTGCGGCAAAGTCATCATTATCCTCATCATCCTTGTCACTTTCGGAATTTTCATGAGAAGGAATAGTTGAAGGAGAAGAAGAACGGATTTTTCTCTTCTTTGAAGGAGGAGCGGTTGATTTTTCCCTGCGAAGAGCACCTTTGCCTTTATCACCAGTCTTCGCAACATTGGCAGGCTCTTCTATTTCAGCAATAATCTTCACACACAAATAGAAGTAAGAAATGGAGGCAACAGTATACTGTTTAAAATCATAAAAGGATATTTATTACCTGATCTGTGTATGAGCAAAGAGCTAATAAGGTACTAGCCTTCCCAGTCTTGTTATAACTATCTTTCAGTTTTTGGATCTGTAAAATGTCGCAAGGGTCAGCGAACAAAAGAATAAAGACAAATAAAGAAATATAAAGTGAGCGAAACTAGAAGAAACATACCTCTTTCTCCTTCTCGGGCCAAGAGAATACCCAAGGTTGATAGGTGGCGAGATTCTCAGGAAGAATATTTGATCCAGCAATATAAGGTCCTTTTAGCATCAAGGGAAAAACACACCATTTATCATCTTTGGATTGGCGAGGAGTTGTGTTCTTACCAAAATGCCAATCAATGTCTTGCATAAGTATTTTCGCTTCATCAATGTTATCTTTCCTTTTCAAACGAATACCCCAGCGAGTATTCTCTTTCTTCATGGAGGTCAATTCATAATTTTCAAAGAAGTTCGCTACTGTATATTTCTCAGCAATTATCTCCAAGTCTGCGAATTTAGGATCCCTAAGTTCTTTGGAGTACATAGATCCTTTACCAGCACCACGGAGCGAACTCTAGCATCAGACGGATGCAATCCCCACTCAACTGGAAGATAGCTCGTGAAAATCCCGAATGAGCGAGAATTTCATAGAACAAAGGAATATCTGGGTCGTAAAGAGGAATGGGGAGACCTGCGAGGATTTGACCTAGCGAAATTATGATTGATTGATCATCACAATATTGATCAGAAAAAAGTTTGATAGAAAGAATTGACTTGGCACTTTCACCAGGAATGGTAGAAAGTGTGAAACCTTTCTCTGCAAGATCTTTTTGGACGTCTTTTAAGTTTTTCTCATGTTTATGGCCACTTGGAGGCATATTTGAATATAGAGTATGGGAATGAATAAAAAGTAAGAAGATTGAAGAAGGAAGGATTACAGTAGCGGAATTTACGGAAGAACAATAGAGTTGCAGAGATGAGAGAATAAAAAGAGAAGAGAAAGTAAAAAGAAATAGAAAAGAAGAGTAAGAAGAATATATAAAGAAGATTTTTTACTCGAAGAAATAAACACCATTAAGAAGAAAAGACATGAGCGGTTGAAAAGCAGCGGTTACAGAAGACGTGTCAAGAAACAGATGGAAGAAAGAATACGTGTGATAAATGCAGAATATGAAGTGATGAACAGTTGCGGAATTTCTCACATCATTCTCTACTTTGCAGAGAAGATATGAGAAGAGGCAAGATGTAGGATCAGAATCTCGCAGCAATAACGCCTCAGCAAAATTATCAACAACACAACACAACAGCATCGCAGAACAATTTTAGAAGTAACATAATAAACGACGTTAGCTAAAATCATGAGAAAAATGTAATGATTCTGAGAAAATAAGAGAGTTTGCGAGATTAACATTTGTAAGGTTGCGAGAATGTCGTGAGACATATCCGAAAATAAAGGACAGATTAGTTGTCATCCACTATGTAATTCCCTATAAATAGCCGCTCAGTTGTAAAGAAGGAGAGATATCTTTTTTGAGTAAGAAACAAGTAAATAGGATAGAGAAAGTCTAGAGCAGAGGTTATTCTTGATTCCTTTATCTTTTCTTGTAAGAATATCCAAAGATTCATCAATAAAATTAAGATTGTAAATCTAAAATGAGTTGAGTATTAATGAAATCATATGAGGGGTGTAGTGTAGGATTTCCTGCAACTACACGCGTCCCTTTTTAGTTCAGCGCGCTCCGTATACTAAAGAAAAAAATGAATCTATTTGCAGAAACTATGTTTTTTTATTTACTCAGATTGCTTCAGTAAACTATCCATGGGTGAATTTCTGGGCAGTTATTCACGACGGGTTATGCAGTGACACCCGTAATCTGAGTCGTCGTGCTATATGCAACATAGAAAATCGTTTTCGTACAATTAAGAAAGAAGTAAGTGAGTTTGTAGCTTTAACCATACAACCCAATCGATATAGACTGAGAGGTGAAACTGATGCTGAGATGGTAACAAGATCTTTGGCTGAATGGCGAAGATGGAAATATGTGGCTTTTCCTTTCGAAAAATGTTTCGAAATCCTTAAGGTGTTGAAAAGTTTCAACCCCTTCTTTGAAGCTAATGTAGTCCGCCGTAATTCAGTGAAGCTAATGTAAAATGCTTAATTTTAAACATTTGTAATTTAATTTAATTCAGACCGTCGTACTTTTAAAACTAAAATTAAAAATGTAGCAGAATTAAAAATTACAAACAATCTCTCTAACATCGCTCATCGCTAGCTCTCCCATTGTTATCTTCTAGAGTCAAGAATTCTCCAAGACCTGGGGATAGACCTGGGACATCCCTAATTGCCAACATATTAAGTAAATTTCCATAAGGAGATAAAGATGGTTGAACAACATTAGGCGATTGGAAAGCACTAGGCAATTGTTGGAAAGCACTTGGTGCACTCAGTCCTCCAAGCATATAAGATGTTTGTGGTTGTTGTGGTGGTGGTTTATAGCAATCATTTGGGTTGTAGGGTGAGAATGATGATGAAATGCGCCTAGGATTCATCCAAAATACTTGAGGTTGAGATACATGCGCAATTTGTGGTGAAGTATTGTGCCGTATGTGTGGTGAAGAAGAACTCTGTCGTACTTTTGTTTCTCCCACCACTGTTTCATCACTATCGTGCCATGATCTGTTGCTCCTGGTGAAATCAGAAAACTATGACCGCCGCCCATCATCATTTACAGTTAGACTCAATACAAACATTGTGTTTTAGTGTCATTTCCGACAAACATTCAAGTGTATAGCCTCCATTTTGCCGATTCTTCCAATGCAAATTGTTCAGTTGGTTCAACAATTCTTCCACATTGGAAGTGACATTGTAGTAAGGATATTCACGTTCCGTAGCTTGGGAAACAATGGGGATCGTGGTTGGCTCACCTTGTGAAGTAATACTTGCCATCTCCCAACGAATTTCGGGCATATTTGACGTAGATGATAAAAAACTTGCACCCGTGGTGGGGTAAGTCATAAAGCATGGCTCTTTTGGAGGTGGTTGGCTAGGAACGATATTTGCATTATGGGACAGGCGTGATAACGCTGAAATATCAAACCCATAGATGTTCATGTTGTGTATCCCAATTACAGGCTTCACAGTCGACTCGTACCATTTGACATACTCAGCTTCACTAATATCCCTCTGTGTATTTAGTTCATACCTCGCCCAATTGGTTCTTCTCAGCCGATCAAAATCTGATCCAGAGGTTTGCATCTGTTGTGGCGGGTTAATTTCAATTGCATATATACCTTGCATTTGGTACTGCAGTCTTTCTCCCAGGTACCAAACCCCTCTATCCAATTCTGGAGTGTAAAAAACAACTCTACGCAGTGAATAATCAAGAATACGTTGTCCAACATCATCACCATAATGAGGAAAATCAATGTAAGGGTGAACAACGACGTTTTTTTGGCTCCGAGTCATCTGATGAAACCTTTGAACAAAACTGGAACCCGAGATGTCGCTGCCAGTGCCCTTCGCTAGGTTGGTCGAGATGTACATATCCAACATTGGAAATCTCTGGGTATCGTCTTTAAGGAATGTTTACTAACACGAAAGTAGGTATACCACTAATACTACAAATTACTCCATAATTTTAGTATTTTGACTCAATCTACATTTGCTCATAAAAATTATTTAAAATTTAAAATAATAATTTTGATATTTACCTCTATGATGCCCCAGAAACCAGTGAAGTTATCGCCGCCCACGGACACCTGATCCAGCCCACAAAACAATTCTGCTAAAACTGCAGATCCCCAGTCATAATCTGGTGCTTTGTCAAGATTTTCTAACGCTTGAAGCCAACCAACACGAACAACAGAAGTTGAGTTTGGAAAGAATGTCTGACCCAGTTTTTTTTTTTGATTCAAAACGCAGGGGATTATTATTAATAATAACTTGAAAATACTACATTGTTTGTATCCTCCAATATTGCTCATGCAATAAAACTTGGAGGATAGTTTAACCAGACTTGAAAAACATTAAAAGATCTAGCATGTTTTGCCAGCTTATCTGCTGGCTGATTAATTTTCCTATTGATATGTTTGAATTTCCAATTTGGATGCAAATCTAACATATGCTTCATATCAGATATCACTACATGATTCTCCCAGGCAGTGCATTGGCTCTCTCCATTAACTGCTTTCACAACTAACTCTGCATCCATTTCAAAGCACGCAAACTGAACTGCTAACTCTTCTGCATACTTCATTGCATGTAGAAGCCCCATGCATTTCGCTGCCTCAGCATTTAGGAGATCATTGGCATGCTCACATCTTGCACTGATGAAGCTACCTGCAAAATCACGTTGTATTAGTGCCCAGCCAGCGTAATTAACTATGTTAACTGTTTTAAAAGAAGCATCACAACAGAAATATTAGAATGGACTAGAAGGTGGTGTCCATCTAGGAAAATTGGCCTGCATTGTAGTTATATTTGAGACTGTTCTCTGAAGCATTTGCTTCCCAGTAGTGTCATTTAGGAGATGAATTGCTCTTATGACTTTTACTGGGTTTGGCTTGATGTTGTCGAAGACACTCCTGCACCTTGCTTTCCAAATTTCCCATAGAGTGTTGGCCATTTTTACCATCCTGTCTTCAACCAGGTTGTTGAACTCATTGGAAAACCAGGATCTTATCCAATTTTGGACTGATGTATCATCTGTAGCCATACTTCTTATTGCACCTGGTATTGTGAACCAGATGGCTTTTGCGAAAGAGTATCCCCAAAGCAGATGGCGAGTTGTTTCAATACTTTGTTCGCAGATTGAACACTTCCCTCATGTGCAGCTCATGTTCCTTTCCATTCGCTCATTGGATGGAACAATGTCAATAAGACACTTCCATAAGAAGTGTTTTACTCTTGGTAGTGTTGGTATCTTCCATAATTTCCTCCAAAAAATAGCTGAAGCTGGATCTGACATCACGCTGCCTTCTTTTAACTCCAGTATTTTGTTGTATGCCGACTTTACAGAAAAAGTTTCATTTCTGGTGAGAGTCCAGAATAACTTATCCTCCTCGGCAAAAGGTATCCTGATCTGCAGTATTTTCCGAGCGTCTTCTTGTTCGAAAATTTGTTGTATGACTTGCACTTTCCAGGATTTTGTATCTTGATCAATTAAGTCAGATACTAGGCAGTAATCTCTATCAATATCTATCTCCACAGCTGGGATTGGTGGAGAGAACTTACCTTGAATCCAATTATCTTTCCAAGTAGATATTTTGTTACTGTTACCAACAACCCACAGACTATGATCCTTGATAAATTTCATGCTGCCTTGTAGGCTCTGCCATGCCCATGTTGAGTGTTTCTTCTTCTTTGCATGAAGGCCTGAGGTACTTGGAAAGTATCTTTGTTTTAGAGATTTGGCCCATAGTTTGTCCTCATTCTGAATTAATCTCCATGCATCTTTCGCAAGTAACGCAAGATTAAAGCTTCTGAGATCTATAAAACCCATACCACCACTCAACTTGTGTTTTCCAACAGCTGGCCATGAAATAAGAAAGAGTCCACTCGAGTCTTCTTTACCCCACCAAAAATTCCTATGTACTTTGTCCAATTCCTTTATGGTTGCATCTGGTATTTTGAATATTCCCATATGATGTGACGGTATTGTGTTCAGTACGTGCTTTATCAGAATCGACCTTCCATTTTGATTAATGAACTTACCCCTCCATATGGATAATCTTCCTTTGGTGTTAAGGATCAAAGAAGTGAATGAAGTTGTCTTTTTTCTATTTAGTAAAAGTGGAATTCCTAGATACTTTTCATCAAGTTTCATTTTCTTCATCTTTAGGCTTCTTAGAAGTAAGCGGCAGTGTCTCGGATGCATATTCTTTGAGAAAAAAACAGCTGATTTCTGGAAATTAATTTGTTGACCTGAGATGTCACTGAAAGACTTGATAACTTGCAGAAGATTAGTAACATTTTGTATATCATCTCTTGCAAAGACTAAACAGTCGTCTGCAAAGAGGAAGTAACTTACTTGTGGTGCTTTTCTAGAGATTTTTATTCCTTGGATCTTCCCATCCATTTCTGCTTTGGCCAGAGCTCGTGAATACTTCCATTGTTAGCAAGAACAAATATGGGGATATTGGATCGCCTTGTCGTATGTCGCGACTTGGTTTAAATGCTTGACATGGAGAGCCATTGAGCAGAATATGTATCTCAGGAGTACTTACACACTTTTGAATAAGCTTGCACCATTTGTTGTTAAAACCTAATTGTTGCATCACCTTGAGTAAGAAGGGTCATTCGACACGATCAAATGCTTTTGGCATATCGAGTTTTAAATCCATGTAATGTTTCTTGGATTTTCTTCTCTTCATACAGTGTATCAACTCCTGAGCTAGAGTAATATTGTCACCTATCTGACGGCCAGGCACATAGGCAGCCTGCATTGGCGATATGATCTTCTCAAGCTGTGTCTTCAATCTGTTTGCCAGTATCTTGGAAATGAGTTTGTAGGTTGAATTGCAGAGAGCTATTGGTCTGTAGTCTCCAGCCGTCTGAGGTAGCTTGCATTTGGGTATATGGCATAGGTTTGTTTTGTTTATCTTCTTGAGCAATCTACCTGTACGGAAAAAAGACTGAACCATATTAATGACATCAGTGTTGACAGTAGACCAATTTGATTGAAAGAAGCCCGGTGGAAATCCATATGGGCCTGGAGATTTCCATGGCCGCATTTGTTTGAGTGTGTTATGAATCTCCACTTCATCTGGAATTTTTGTGAGAAGATTGTTGTCTGCTTCAGTAATGCATGGAGGCAATAAATTCATCAATGTATCATTTTCTTGCGGGTTTGAAGTAGTCATGATGTTCTTGAAGTGATTGATTAGATGTTCTTCAAGTTGATTCTTTCCACTACACCAGCTTCCATCTTGTTTCCTCATTGACTCAATCCGATTTTTTGATCTTCTCTTGTTGGACTGAAGGTGAAAATGTTTAGTGTTTTGATCCACTTCATTAAAGAAAATATCTCTGGATTTTTGTCTATAGAAAACCTCCTCTCTTTTGTGCCATTCTTCAATCTCCTTTTCAACTTCTTGTACCAGCTTTGTGTTATCCACACCATTTGTCGTTGGTTGTTGAAGATGCTCTAATCTTTGCTGCAAATACTTGATGTTATTATGTATGTTGCCAAACTTGTTTCTGTTCCAGTTGGAGAGATCTCTTCTTGTTCTTGACAGCTTCTTATCAAGAACAAACCCAGCAGAGTCTCGAAATTGGGTGGACCAAGACTTTTTGATTTGTTCATTACAAGTTCCATCCTTTAACCAACATTCGAAAAATTTCCAATTTCTGGCACTACATGTATCATTAGGGGATAAATCTAACATGATATGACAATGATCAGATGCCAAAAAAGGAAGATGTTTAAGACAAGAATCAGGAAAATATATCAACCAGTCTGAGTTCATTAAAGCTCTATCAAGTCTGGAGCGAATTCTACCTGTTCCATGTTTGTTGCTAGTCCAAGTGAATGGGTTACCATGATAACCTAAGTCACTAAGGCCTGTATCTTGAATAATTTGGCTAGCTATGGGTGAAAAAGAGCTAGAGCCTACATTTCTAATTCTCTCTTCCTCATGAAGAGTAATATTTAAGTCACCTACTAAAACCCAAGGAGCATTAATATCATAAGTGTTGCAGACCTCTTTAATGAGATTTCATTGTTGCTGTCTCTCTTGTGGGTAAGGGGAACCATACACACAAGACAAAAGCCAACTAGGTTTAGCAGGATCACTTTGGACAAGGCAGTGAATCATGTTTCTGTCATTATAGATAATGTCAAGATTGAAACCATCTTTCCAGAAAAGACAGATACCTCTACTTCTTCCAATTGAAGGAACATAGAAAGAATTAGGAAAGTTTAGCGGACGAACTAAGTTAAGGATTTTCTTAGAATCAATTTTTGTTTCTTGAAGGAAAACAATATCAGGGTTTAACATTTTATTAAGATCACCCATATAAGTTCTGGCATCTATTTTTGCAAACCCATTGCAATTCCATGCAATAATTTTCATTTTTGGAATCTCAGTATTATGCAAAGAAAACCTACTTTGTATGGAAAGCTCACTGCTGATATAAATAGTAGAGCAATGCACAATACGAATAAGAAAACGATTGTAAAAAGACGGAGTATTAGTGATTTTTACCTGAGCAGCACCTCCATAATCATTTGTGGGTTCAGCTGGAGCAGCTTCTAGTATATCATTCATCATCTCAGGCATGTTGTTGTTATCCATATAAATATGAGTATTAGATGAGATATTTTGGGGATTAACGTGGATGTTATGAGGATTCATTGAAGGTTCCTCATTAAGATTTGAGTTTCTCATTCTTTTGCTTTGCCTTGATTCATCTGTCAGATCATCTTCAACTATTACTTCTTCCATGTCTACAACCATTGAGTTATCAATACTCTTTCCAGCGTCCTTGTCTTCAATGCCATCAATTCCATTTTTCAAAATTTCTTCATATTCAGCTGAGTTTAGGCTGTCAAGATATAACAACCAGAATGTATTCAAGCATGTATCATCTTAGTGATCTATCACAAAACATTTGTCACAGATTTTCTTTGGCTGCATATCCCAGTGATATCTAATCCAGACTTCTTCTCCAGAAACAGTCTTCCACCAACCTCCCCGATGCAAAGGTTTTTTTAGATCCATTTCAACTCTAGCTTTTACAGTATTTCCATATCTTGGCCTACAATTCTCTGGCTTAGTATAGATATTCCTTCTCATGAAACCAATTGCTTCATCAATGATAACCCTGTTTAAGTGCTCCAACTTGAGATACTTGAACTGCATATTAAACTCCTGGTGTGTGAACTCCAGTACCCATAAGATAAACATCCTTTCGAGTTCAGGATAGTCATCTACATGTTCCGGGTTTCTGGGTTGGTTAAGGAAATACTTCAACGCTGAACATTTAATCCCACCTCCTTCCAATTGTTTATAATCTTCAGGTAATTCTGAATCTATAAACGAGGGAAAAAGCGTCTCCCATTTATTATTATTTACTATTTGATATTCATTCGTCTTGGTTGAATGGTGCTGACTCTCCATTCCACTTGGGATCCCACAAATGAAATACAAATCAAGGAGCGTAATTCCTATTACAAGTATATATCAACTATGATTAATTCTTTTGATTATTTAATAATTATTCAAAAAATATAATTTAAGTTAAGTTAAACAAGCTTACCAATTTTAAAATCCAAAAAATGGAATGTGTGCATCGTCGCCCACCGCCTTTCTACCGCTGTTTTCGGAATTTTGTTGTTGTGTATTCTAAGCTTCACACTATAAAGCGCACGCCAGGGATATCTGTCAACCCTTTCTCGGACTTGAGGGGGTAAAACTTCATAAACAGTCTTTAAGTCTGAAAATCCACCTCTCATTCTAAAATAATCCTCAGACCGATCTTGATGCCCCGACACATGACCTTGGACTAATGATGGAGCAACAACGACACTCGGCGAAGAAAACTCTGCTTCCCGATTTTGAGAAAAATCTACATCTGTGGCAGGCTGCGGTACCGGTTCATTTCTTCGATCTCTTCTCTTTTTTACACTATTGACCACTTTTCTTAAAATGCCGCTCATATTGTATCCAAAATTTTTGATTTAGAAGAGTTTTAGAAGAAGAAAATAGTAGTGGTGTGACCGAAAATGAAATCAGTTGAAGGAATTTATAGTTTTGCAAATATGGACGTTGGAATTATGGACGTTGGAGATATAAACGTTGGCAATTTTGTTTCTCACGCCCGCGTTGATAGTATTTTCAACGCATGCGCTTTTCCTACCAACGTCAACGTGTGTCTCAAGCTCGGGCGCTTGATGATAAACCGACCAATATTTTACCATAGTCGAAAATCCAGTTTGGCCATCCACGTGGCTCAACAAAAAAATGGATTTGGCGATTGCCATAGTTATACCGTAACACATTCTGAGTTTGTAGCTTGCTGACGACTTGCGTCAACCTTCACATGTAACCGGAATACGAAAAGAACCAGTCTCACACTATCCAGATCGTCACCATTTAGTCAAATCTTAAGCGGGAAAAAACAGTCCCCACTTAATAATTTGAACTCAAAAAATCAAAGTCCCCAATTCTCTCTCCTCTCTCTCTCTCTCTCTCTCTCTCTCTCTCTCTCTCTCTCTCTCTTCTAGAAAAAAAAACACAGAAGTGCAGAACTCAAAATCCAATCAAAGGAGTTTCCTTTCTATCTACTCACCATCAGTTCATCTCCCCCGCTACTTCCTTATACTGATTTCTCACAACCCCTTTTCTAGGGTTTCTCAAAAACATCCAATTTAGGGTTTTCTTCCAATTTCCTCAAATTTGGGTCTTTTTTCTGAAATTAGGGGTTTTTGAGATGGGAATGAGATGAAATCAAGGCATGGGTTTTTCTATTCATACAAGAAAAAATGAACTTTGACAAAGAAGACGGGAGTGGTAGTAGTTCGAGATTTCATATTGTACAACCGCTTCGTGACCCACAGTCAAATTGGTCAGTTGATCTTGCTAAAAATCTCGAAGATTATCTCTTGAAGATATGTTCTGGTGAACCTATTAACCACGAAGAAGATGCCCACTTATCTGTTAATTTCGCTGAAGGTAAAAAAAATTACCCCTTTTTTAGGAGTCTTTCAGTTTTAGGGTTTGTATTGAAATTAGGGTTTTTGATAAAGTTTTGTTTGTTGTTGTTGTTGTTGTGTAAATGTAGCTGCTTTGTTACTTCAAGGTTCAATTCAAGTGTATAGTCGAAAAGTTGAGTATCTTTATACATTAGTTTTACATGCTTTGGACTTCATTTCTCAAAAAAGGTGAGATATTTTTATGAAACATTACAAATATTTAAGTTTGGAGTTGTTTGCATAATCTGGGTCTTGTCAGGGGGTCCAAGTTAGTAAATTTATGGTGTTGGCGGTATTGTTGTTGTGAATAGTCAAGAGGAACAACCAGCGGAAGCGTCGGTACAGCGTACTGAAGGAAGACGTGATAACCAAGCAGATGTTGATGAAAGCAATGAACTATTTTTGGGATTAGATGATGTTCCGGGTAAGTAATTTACTTGATGTTATTATATGCGTGTTGGTGTTGGTGAAGTATTCTTGATGTATAGTTTGCTTGTTGGTTGATGGTTTGTTTGTATTGATATAGTGGAGGCTAACAATTCTTTGGATGGTGCGCCGGGGAAAGATGATAACTTAAATCAGTTTGTGAAGCCACCGTCGAATTTGGTTGTACTAGAAGGAGATTGTTTTGATCCTACTGGCGAAACTGGGGAACTGGAAACGTATCTGGTACTATGTTTGTTTTAGCAAACCTGAACTGTCTTTCTTGATTCACGCGAAGTTATGTGAATTTTGTTGTGATATTATTGTTTGTGAATGCAGTTGTCCACATGTGATCTCTATGAGGATTTTATTCTGTTAGATCCTTGTGATGCGGAAGAAATTCAGAAATTCATAAAGCATAGCAGAGCTGCTGTAAATCATAGAGGTAGCTCAATTAGGTCCAAGGGTCGCAAAACTTTTGGTCAAACTCCATCTAGAACTGGGGGAACTGGCTGCCGTAAATCAACTCAAAAACACAATGTCAATCCTGAAAAGTCTCCTATGATCGGTTGCAACCATGATAATAGTATTTCTCAGGATCCTCCTGACTGTAGTTTTCCTGAAAATGACTCTCATGGAGATGATAACAATGACTACCATGGAGATGATAACAATAATGGTTCATTACATGAGAGTATGTCAGAAGATGATACTGATGAGGATGATCCGTGGAAACCTTTGAATCCTCATGAACCAGGGACTTTGAAAGTAAAACCGTTTAAAAAAGGTATCCAAGTATCCTGTTTCCATCTGGGCTCTCCTATTTTCTTTACTTCTTTTTATTTTTCTTTTAGGGTGATGTTCCTTAAATGCTCTTAGTTTCTATACTGAGAGCGTGTTTTTTCCCTTGTATTTGTTAAACAGGAAATATTCCTAAAAGGAGGAAGCCGAATCCCAGTAAACACATTTCTATTATTATGCAATTTCCTATTGCAAAATTGACTGGTATTGTAAGTCCAGAATTTGCAGAAATGTGGGAGGCACAGAACCGTGCCTGTGAAATTATCCGGGAATCCACAACGCTTCCACTTTTTGAACAGGTTTGGTTTTCATCAAATGTGTAGTTTGATTTTATGAATGTCGAGGTTGCCGCTGATACATAATATCCCAATAACAGCTTCGACAGTCACTTACTATCGGAGGAAGTGAACCGTCCAATCCTTTTGGTAGTGCTGAAGCTGACAAAGGTAATGAATCCGAGCATGACATCCCAGATTTTGACCAAGATGACTTTGACATGCCTGAAAATACTTTCATGGATGTGGAAGAACCCTTAAACGCAAATAAGGTAAGCTTGCTTATTTTTATTTGTTAAGGAGATTATTCTGGTGTGATAGGGTCTCATATGTCTGACCTCATTGTGGGGGAACTCGTTTAATTTTTATACTAGAATATCACATCAGCACCTTTTTTATTTTTTAACTTCTTATTTACCAGTGAATGTTTTATTAAAAGATTCATTTACAGGATGACGAGCAGACCGTTCACTTTGAAAGTACTGATTTTGGACATGTAGAACCTGAACTGGAAGATTTTGAAGATCTTTGCCGTTCGCATCTGGTATGCCATTTTTGGAACTTGTTTTACATTATGGTAATTGTTGCTAGTCTAAGCAGTCAGTATAAAACAACATATGGACATGTATAGAGATAGATGTAGCTTAGTTAACCCAGAAACTTTGGAAGTGATGAAGACTAACAAAAGTGCACTTATCAGCATTCAATACAAAATAAGATATGATTCTTAAGCCAAAGGTATTTGCGTTGTGGACAACATAATGAGAGGTAACTCAGAGGCTAATTTCTGAAGCTGAGTTTGTAATATCAAGGCTCGCATGTGTGTGAACTTAGGGTGCTGGAGTCTTCTTTTATTTGAAATTTGCTAGCACTTTTCTTCAGTAGGCTGTCCTACTAGTATATGCTTGCAAGGTACTGTCTTCAGTTTATCTGTCTTCATGTGATTTATATGCACCTTATGTTGATGACAAAAAATTGTGTCTCTAACGTCCAATTCTTGTGGCAAGTATGTTTGTGACGTAACCTCATCTTCGTTTTGTAGGATGACCTCCTTGCAAGCATAGCTGAAACTGAGAAGCAAACTGAGTTGGCAACCCGGGTTTCAACATGGAAACAAAGAATCGAGCAAACCTTGGAAGATCAGGTATTAACGTATTAACTGCAAAGCTTTTCATTTGCCTTGTTCAGATTTCTGATTTGACTCTATATTATCTAATTAGAATTTGCATTTCTTGTCTCATGGAATAGCCTGGATTTTCCCAGTGGTCTCACTTTACAAGAACTTTGTCTGACAGGATTTACGCCCACCTTTTGATATTCATGAATATGGTGAAAGGGTTTTGAACAAATTGTCGCTCGAGGCAGATAGTGCAAGTGGTAGTGGAATACCCTTTACGGATGTTGTTAAGGGAAACGAAAAGCATGATGTTGCGAGGACTTTCTCTGCACTACTGCAGCTGGTGATTTCCTTTTGACTATCTGAAGAGTTTCTTGGTCTCCTTTTATTATATTGGTAGATGGATTTCCTAGATTAAAAGAATAAAAAATCAAAGTTTTCCTAGGGGAATTTCTGCAATCGACCATGATAGTATATCATTATTACTAGTTGTTGCTTTTTACGCAGTCTTCTTGAAATTTGTACATGTAGAAGATGCTTTATTCTTACTGTCATTTACTTTTTACAGGTGAATAATGGAAACGTTGACCTGATTAAATCTGAATCTAGTGGTGGTCGATCATTTTGTTACACTGCTACAAATCCCTTTTCTGTCCGACTCCTTACTGATGCCAGGAGAAAGGAAGTGCAACTTCGGTCCTCGAAAAAGAGACCAAATTCTCCTATCAAGAAACCAGGCAATCAAGCTGATAAGGAGAAGAGTGGTGGCGGTGGAGAAAAAATTCAGAAAGTAGGTTCTTCCTCTATGGGAATCGCCTCATCGTCAAAGTCATCACAATCGAATGGAAAGTTCTCTGTTAAGGTTGGAAAGATAAGTGCAGTGAGGTGTACCCCGGAGGGGAAGAAAAGACGAAAGTCTCGACTGCTTGAGCCTGTAGATTTGCAATCTGCAGGATGAGATACTGGTTATTTTTTTATATCCAGTTAGGCATTGTATGGTATTAGAGATTGTAGTGACTTGCCCTCGCTAACCTACTGAAACCCAAGGTTTTCTAACACCAGTAGATTGGGAGCATGTATCTGTAGGTATCTGATTGTGAGTGTGACTTAGGATTAGTTGGATATACAAATTGTACTGTATGCTTGTAATGTCATGTTCTAATTTAGTTCTCAATTGTCCTTGTTTCTGTGTCTCTGTTCCTGATCTTTTTTAGATGTGTTGTTAGGCTTCTCTCTTATTTTTTTTAGATGTGTTGGTTAGCTTGCTTGTATCGAGCACATTAATAATTGAAAAGAAGAAAAAAAGAAACAATGACCGCAGAAGGCTGTACGGATCAAATAGAATTATATTAAATCCGACAAGTTAGTTCCATTTATATACATATATATAGTAGCAAGACGAATTACTGAACAAGGCAGAGAATCACTTAAGCTTTAGCCAACATGTTGGCGATGGACAGTGCATTGCTGCATAATTGGTTGAAGATAGCATTTCTGTCAGTCAGCAAGGATGGACCAGAACCATCCTTAAATCCGTCCTCGCACGATTCAGCATCAGTCATAGCTGCCTGCACCCATATAGCCACGTCATTGAAACCCTGAGCATCAATTGCAGCAAGTGAATCTTCCAACTGATCAACTGCATCCATGTAATGCTCAGAACAGTCGGACAAGCATTGTTGTGTGAATGGCTGGTATTGTGCCTTCTTTTGCAATTGATCAACGTAGTTGTATGTGTCAGTTCCATTTTGCATGGCAACCTTGATTGCAATTGAAGCAAGACCGGCTAAGTCAGCTTCTACGCTGTCCGGGTCTGCGCTGAGGGTTTTGATGCAGAGATCTTTGAATGGGACAGCTGCACATGTTTTAGAGATTAAGTCGGTTGTGGTTGGTGCATTGCGTGGTGAAGCTGCAGGGTGTAGTGTAGCTGCAAGGACTTGATGGGTGCATGAGAGAGCTGAAACAAGAAAGATCAAGAGAACGGAAGCCATGGTTTGGTGATGATCCATTGCTAAAGCTTTCAGAACAAATTAAAGAAAAAAGAATAAAATTTGGCCTGCAAAAGCAAATTGTGATGGCAATTGTCATGATGTTCATGGGTTGTCTTCATATAGGGCTGCTAGGTTGGTTAGTATTGTTTCAACTTTGTACCATTTTTAGTGAATTATTAACAGTTTTTCTAATAATGGTTCTGGTTATGATTAACTGGATATTTAGTGGCTGTTATAATATAGAGAAGAGCTTAATTAAGCAAGTTAACTTTAAAAATTTTGATTAGGAGAGGATTGAGGTTTACCATTACATTAGAAATGGCCTATCATTTAAGAAGGGGCCAACCTATTTAGGGAAGAAAAGAAGAGTAAAATCATGGGAAGGAATTGCCCTCAAAATGAACGCCCCACAAGCATTTTGCTAGTAAATAAATAGTGTCCATACATACCCATGTTACCAGATGATGACATTTCTTGTACTGTTGTTCTAATGACCAACAATAATCATAACATGGGAAACAACGTTACTGCTGTAACATCAGCGTCAACTCATGAAAACTGTACTATTGGCCTTCAGTAAAATTGATATTCCGTTTTACTTTTTCAACGCGTGAAAACCATACTGTCATTTTCTTTTTCCCTTAGGAACTTTTACGAAGCACCTAGATGTCGGTATTGGTGTCGTATTCGCGTCCGACACACGTCGGACAGGACGTGCGTGGGACACCGGCACGACGCATGTGTAAAATTATATGTCCTATTTTATTAGTTGGGTAATCTAGTGTGTCATGAAGATTAGTATATAGTTAATTTTTCTACATGTAGACTAACCTAACACCATAAAATTGAGTTTTTTCCATATAATTACGTGATTAATGTATTTGATATACCTTAAAACTATGATTTTAGTATATAAAAATTATTTAATTAGTATATATATAAACATGTCCGTGTCATGATGATTTTGAGTTTTGGCGATCCATGTGTCAGTATCGTGTCGTGTCCGTGTCCCGCGTCTGTGTCAGTGCTTCCCAGTTTAGAAATAATGATACGTTTACATTTTCAATTTTTCCCATCAACAATGTAGACTGTTTTTTTTCTTTTCCAAGTAACATTTTTCCTAAAATGAAGCTGCCTGTTTTAGTGCCGGGATGATCTAGATTTTGTGTCGCTTCAGGCGGAAAAATATGCACACTCACTAGTTTTATGATTTAGCGAAGAACCCACATTCGAGAATACTTTCACGAACTGGAAATACTTTTTTATCATAATCGGCATAGTTTTTCAATACGGAGCGCAACAATCAACATAGAATAACCATGCTAATAAAAATAGTCTCCACAATTTGGAATAACAATTTCAAATAATCACACTTTTCTGCATTGTGAGGAGGTCTTATCAATTTGGAATTACTTCTTAAGCTGTTATGGAGTGCATATGGTTTTTCCAAACTCGGTTAAAAGTTTCATTTGGGAATGGAGGAGAAGAAAGAAAAGAGCTAAGAAATGGCAGTTGTGGGACTTAATCCCTTTCGCAATTTGGTGGACAATATGGTTAGAGAGGAATAGAAGAACTTTTATGGGTATTTATAGACCAACTGCAAGACTGGTTGATGACGTTAAATGTTTATTTTTCAATTGGTCAGTAGCTGCAAAGCTTACTATTCTCAATGGCGTTTCTATAGACTTAGCTATCAGAAACTGGCAAGCTGCAATTATGTAATATCTAGCTCTATCTAGCAATCTCCATGTATTCTTTTTAGTGTGTTCACTGCTCTATCTAGCAATCTCCATCCCCAGATTTCCCACCTTAACACGAACTATCATTTACTTACCCGGATCTAAACACAAAAAAGGCGAAGCATCAATAAAGGGAACCTCATTATTATAACGTCCTATGCAGCTATAATTCATTTATTTTCTAGAATCCAACCACATGAGACAACGTGTAGGATCAATGATTGTCCAAAACCACAACCTAAGTCTCGACGCTTGTCTTATTATTATCTCTTCTCATTTCTCACTCTCTGCACTATCTGAATCTAAATCAAATCTATAATACCTAAACAAAACTGAAGTCAATCAACAGATACAAAATGGAAGGAATTGAACACAAAAATGTGTTAGTAAATGGTATTAACATGCATGTAGCAGAGAAAGGAAACAAGGAACACCCAGCAATTTTGTTTCTTCATGGATTTCCTGAACTTTGGTATTCATAGCGTCATCAAATTCTCTCATTATCTTCTCGCGGTTATAGATGTATAGCTCCTGATCTTAGAGGTTATGGTGATACTGATGCACCTACTTCTATACAAAGTTACTCGGTTCTTCATATAGTTGGTGACCTTGTATCTCTTATTAACACTCTTGGTTTAGATCAGGTAAAGAACTGTGCATGTGAACACGTAAATCACGTAGGTATCTATATGTTCACAAACAATATTCAAACTCTAGGTACCCACTCGTGCTGATAATACAATGGCATTGATTCCTTGGCTCAAAACCTTCGGGTTTATCATAGCCTCGTCTAAGAATACTGCGAGTGGCGTTTACGCAAGGGGAGATAAAGAAAACGAAGCATAAAAGTAAAACTCATGAAGCGTTAGACAAAAATAAAGTGCTGAAGTGTAAATGAGACCGGGATTTACGTGGTTCAGCACTAAGGCCTACATCCACGGGGTTGTTGTTTCACTATGTACTTGATGGTTACAAAGATAGTCGAGTGACTTTGTAGTTTACATGGGTCTATCTATTGTAAAGGACTAACTTACACTTACAATCTTTTCTCTCTCTCCTTCCCCAGTTTTTTCGATCCCTTTACTCTTGGTGGAGAGGGGGTATTTATAGGGTTAGAGTGTGGGACCCATCTCTGAAGGCCGTTGGAACCTTATCTTCTTGTGTTTTGTGTCCATCACGCAGGGGTCTTCGTTCGTAACTTCATCACGCAGAGTCATCCTCGTTCGTTCCACGGGTTGATCGACACGTATGCTGCTCAGAGTGTTTAATGCGGGTAGTTGAGGCGCCTGCTCGTGTCAGGCAAGTGTTCTCTGCCTCTGTCGCGTCCATGTCAGTACATCTTCTCTCCATCGTTGATCTTGGCTTCTTTTGGGGATGAGATAAAGTAACTCTTTGGGAGTTATTTGGTGCTTCGCAGTACAGCGTGTTACCGGAACATCCTTTAACTTCTGCCCTTAGATTTGTTCGGGAAAAGATCTAACGTCGGCGGGATGGGCATCTTGGCTGTGGGCACATGTCATCATGCTTTGATGACTTTGTCCGCATGCTCTCCACGTATGTTCCTATATACACGTGTTTGATGATGAAATATGTGCACACAATTTGCCCGTTTTCTTCGGGCTTGAGTGTTTAGCGGGAGCATTGAAGAAAATAGTCGTTACATATTCTTCCTCTCTCCTAATAACTTCTCCTGGATACTTGGGCATGTTTCTTTATTCGTGCATTAATTGCTCATTTAATGGGCATGTTTACCATTCCTCTCTTAACTTCCTCCTCTTTCTTTCGAGTATATTAAGGAAGAGAGAAAAATTAATTTCATTCTCTCCGTCTTCATTCCTTGCTCTTCATTCCTTGTTCTTCAGCCCTTAAATTCTCTGTCAGTCTTTATTTAAATTCTCTGTCAGTCTTCATTCTTAAATTCTCTCCGCCTTAGCATTAATCACACTTGCCTCCTCTTTATTTTTGATTTGTTCTTTCTACTGCTGTTTTTGCGGGTAAGTTTTTTCTTTTCTTTGTTTCCACTGTTTTACGCTATGTTGATTTGTAAATTTTCTGCTACTGTTGTCCCTTGTTTGTGATGAAGAACTTCTTTTAATGCTTGCATGCTAGTTTGCACCTGTTCTTCGTCTTAAATCAAGGAGGCCATTGTTTTGCTTGAGCCTTTCAGGGTAGGGATTTAGGGAGTTTCGAGCATGTATACTAATTTTAGGGTTTCTGCGTTATCGTGTGTGGATTGCTATTTATGTGGTTTTTTTTTTGATCTTATGATGTCCTTGTGTTTGTTTTTGACTTGTTTATGATTAATCTTTTCGCAGCCATCTCTGACCGTCCGCGGCTTCCTTATCAGACTCCTGGTTCTGGTCTATCGAGATCTCCTCCGCGTAGAGAGTCTCAAGATGATGTTCGTAGAAATCGAGTTTCTTCTGGGGCGAAGGCCTAATCTTCTAGGGAATAGGTTCCTTCGACAAATCCTTCTGGGTCTCGAAAAGTTGTCGATCGCGCGGTGTCTCGTCCTCGTGATGATGTTAGGAGTACGCAGCTGATGAGTGCCAAATATTGTATATATCTATCCCTTTTTGTTGGCATTTAACTCATCTTTTATGCATTAATTCTACATTTTATCCCATATTCTGTATTTTCATTGTTTTCGAGAATAAATATTTTTATTAATTAATTTTGCATTTTTAGGTAATAAATAAAGTCTGGATGACTTGCGGAGCAAAAAGAGCAGAAAAGTAGTGAAAAGCCGGGAGAAATCACGCAAGGAAGCCGCGAAGAATGGTGCGCACAACCTCATTTTCTACACACAAAAACGCCTCCGTTCTCAGCCATCAGATCAGTTCTCAGAAGCATCCGATGGTCGCTCCTTCATAGAGCATCAAAATCTGAAGTCTCTGCCAAGCACCACAGCGCTGAAATTCCAAGCCTTCAGATTAGATGGTAGTTGAATCCAACGGTTGCTCCCTTGCTGTTCATCGAAGTTTGATATCTCCGCCTTACACTACAGTACCTAACTCCATCAAGTACCGTTCGTTTCGTTGTATCCCTTCATCCGACGGTCGCTCATCGCTTGCCTCCGCATCACCGTCCGATCTACCTACCAGCTCCACATCTCACGGCTTAGTCTCGCTGAACATCAAAAATCGATGAAGCCGCCACACACTGGAGCACCCGAACCCTAGACCTCAAACAAACAGCCCCTACCCTAACCCATATCGACCTCTCCTCCCTCACCTCCCTCTGCAGAACCACCTTCTTCACCTGCCGCACCACCATCATCACCAGCACCTTCTTCACCTGCTACAACCATCATGCAACCACCCATATTACCTAAACCACCTAATACCCCTCTCTCTAGCCCTCTATTTCACTGATTTCTCACCATTCTTTTCTCTGAAACCCTAGGTGAGAAATCAGTCAAATAGGTGAGTCTCGAGTAGTAATTGAAGCATGGGAATGGAACATAGGACCAAGGAGAAGAATGGGTCGAAGAAAAACTCGTCAAATCACATCAATTTGGGTAAGAATTTACCAAACCCTAGTTCTGTCAATTTGGGGGTTTTTACATAAATCCTAATTAGGTTGAGATAGAGCATGGAGAAGATAAAGTGGGTGATATAGGGTAGGTAATTGAATTTAACTGTGATTTTCTGTCACATTAGGTAGAACCCTAATGTCTACTGTTTTGGGGATTTTTGGGTGAAAAGGGTGTAAACCCTAATCATGTAATTGGGTATAAAAAGGGGACTGTGGTGGGTGTAATGGATTATCTCTGGACTAGCCAGTGTATCCCCATGAGGGCCGGACTAGCCAGTTCCTCTTGGGTAGATTTTTCTTCCCTGTTCTGTATTTGTAGACTTAATTTTAATTTGCAATTTTAATTCCAAATTCAGTTTTAGTTCATCATGTTTTCAATTCATGTGTTTGCTATCCATGTTTTTCCATGTTCTGTGTATTGTTCAATTTCTCCATTAGTTGTAATGTTAATGTTCCTGTTAATGTGCTTGTTTTCATATTCTGTTGATGTTCCTGTTAAATGTGCATGTTCCTGTTGATGTTTGTGTAATGTTAATGTTTAGTTCACTACTGTTAGTTTAATGGAATGCTAGGCTAGAAACCTTTGAAGCACTGAATTGATTGAGTAATGGAAGAAATCAGTGCTCATAGCAAGCTGATTATCTTGCCATTCCATTTTTGTATGCTTAGGTGCATTGTGTTGATTGAGTAGTGGGGAGAAACTAGTGCTCACTAGTGACAATGAGCAAGCTAGTTCTCTTCCCACTCTAGATGAATGCCTTAGCTTTGCTTTGTTACTTCTTCTCCACATCCCTGCCCTTGTCCTTAGGCCTTGGTTCATTTATCTTGTTCACACTGTTTTCTGCATTGTCATCTTTCTTTTGCTGTTTAGTTTTTAGTCTGTTTAATCTTTGCTGTTTTTGCCATTCTTTTGTTCTCTGGTTTGCTTCCATCTTTGGCCTAGATCCACTGTTTACACTCCTCTTTTGCTACTAAGCCAGAAGCCCTTGTGCTGTTGCTTTTGCCCTGTTGTTGCTTCCCTACCCTTCTACTCAGTGCTTGTGCAGCTGCTTTCCTTGCACTGCTGCTGCTGTTGCTGCTGTTTTCTCCAGCTTTGCTGCCGCAGTACTGCTGCTTTCCTTCTTCTTTGCCTTGTGCTGCTGCTGCTGCAACCCTGTTGCTGCTGCTGCTCCCCTTCCCCTGCTGCTGCTGCTGCAACTGAGCTTGGCTCACAACAATCCCAAAAGCCCAAGCTCAGTTCTAAGCCCACTGTCCATTGTTTGTACAAACTGAAGCCCATTTCATTAAGGCTAAAAGCCCAATTCAGTCAACTGTGGGCTTAATCAAAAGCCTAAGTTTAAGGCCAAAGCCCATTTACACTTCAAAGACTAACTGAGCCCAAGCTCAGTTCATTTTATTGTTATCAAACCCATTAGTACTCAAAGCCCAATTTAAGCCAAAAGGCTTCATAGCCCAATAGCAGCTAGAACCTAAAATAGCTAGAAACAACAAAACACACCCGATCTCTGTGGATCGACCCGTACTTGCACGAGCTACAACCGACGACCGTGCACTTGCGGTATTACTGTAGGCCCGCGTTTTCATTGCGCTTAATTTTATACATATCTCCGGGCCCACCAAGTTTTTGGCCGGGGATAATTTTTAGGACCTTTTAGAAGCCTACCAAGTTTTTGGCGCCGCTGCCGGGGATTGGTGTTGTGTTTTTCTTGTGTTTTTCTTTAGCTATTTTGTATTTCATTTCATAGCATTTGCATCTGCATCTGCTTCACTTCATTTGCTGTTGGACCTGCTGTTCTGAACCTGTTTTTCCTCTGCTGGGACGCCACCAAGGAAAAGAACCAAAACCCAACTGGGTTTTTGCAACAATATCAGAGCAGCTGGGCTGTGCTAAAAAGGTAAGCCTAAACCCATTCCATTGAGAGAACCCAACCTGTGGGCTTCCAATTTTTTAATTGTGGGCTTGTAATATTAAAGCCAATTTTTGGGCTTCTCTTATTTTCTGTTGGGTTTGTAATAATTTATTTGTGGGCTTGTTTAAATTCTTTCATTGGACTTGTATTTTGGACTCTGGGTTTAAACCCAGCTGAGCTTGTAACCGATTGTGGGCTTGTTTCCACTCAAGAGTGGACCTCGAAACCAAAGTTTTAAAACAAACGTCGGGCCTTAACCAACTAGGCCAAATTAAACTTTCAAAATTAAAACTTAGTGTTTCGTGGGCCGCAGCCTTCCTTCCATTCCATTAGAGGACAAACAGTGGGCTTGCTCCCATTTAAAAAACCAAATTTTATTTTCTTTAAAAAAAAAAAAAAAAAAAAAAAAAAAAAAAAAAAAAAAACCAAAATTTTCTTTTGCTCCCATTCAAAAACCAAATTTCATTTTCTTTGTTAAAAAAAAAAAAAAAAAAAAGTTTTATTTTTCTCCCATTTAAGTCCAATTTTAGTGTTTTGAAACTTTCCATGTCTCTACACTTTTTCTTTTGGGTTGATCCTCAACTCTTTAGACTTTTGGTGTATGGGTGATTTTTTTGTATATAATCCAGTAGATAAATTTTCTTAAAAACCCTTTTGTTCCTTTTGTATATATTTTGCTAATCCAATATGATCTCGGCTGAAATATGTTGGATTTTTGCCTTGAATAACGGAGTTTTAATTCTGCTTTCGCCGAAATCGGGTATTCTCTCTCCTTTTACTCTACTCAGCATGTCCCTTTCCATATGTTGCATTTTAATTCTTTCCATATTTTGAAACATTGAGGACAATGTTTACTTTAGGTTTGGGGGTATAGAGTAGATACCATGATAATTTGCCATAATTGAAAACGAACTCCTTCTTCTTTTTTTGAAAAAATTGAAAAATCAAATTCAAAAAAATTAAAAAATTAGAAAAATCATAAAAATGGAGCTCATTTACCTTGAAATGTTGACTCTTGTGCAAATATGTATTTTTATTAGGAGTCTTAGTCTAGATATTTAGGCACCCTGATTCTAGCACAATTCACATAGTGATAAGAAATTTGCACGCGCACGATCTACCAATACATGTATGGCCTCAATCTTCAAGGTGTTTGATAGGAAGTTACGATTGCCAATCACTTTAGAATACTGAACGAAACTTGACTAGCTTGTTCTTTGGTTGGTTGGGATAGAAGGTGGAGGTTACATTAAGAAAGACAACCATCGAATTTAACTGGGTGCATCAAAAAGGGCTACCTCTTGCAAAGTGTCATGTAATCTTTTGTTTCCTTTTGTATATGTATCAAAAGTGTTTCTTTGTTCAAAAAAAAAAAAAAAAAAAAAAAAAAAAAAAAAAAAAAAAAAAAAAACGATGTATATATTCAGAAAAAAAAAATAAAAAATAAAAAAAAATATATATATATATATATCAAGTATTTTTCAATTCCATCCTCTCTGTTCCAAAAATAAAAGAGAGTAGTCAATGTAAATAAGAGTCATGTAAATAGTCATCTGTGTTTTATTGTAATAAGCAAGGAGGGTGTATGCCATTGATGTACAACGCGAGTGATTGTGAAATACCTCCAACTCATTCACAATTCTCGTAAAGTCCGGACAGCTAGCTAGATTTCGACCTCAGTTCTTAGCCTGAGAAACTATCTCTTGGTGATTAGTAGTCATAACTTCAGATCTTTCTTTACACATGTGTAGATACACTTTACACTCTTATCACATGTCTTTTTTTGTTATCAGTGCTAGGATTGTGCCTTTGATAGCTAGATTGACATCTCCATTTTGCTGTGAGCTTAAACTGTTTTGCACATGTCACATTTGATGGAATATGAGCTCATATTTTGTCCTTAGGTTTTGTAGGCACACCTCTGGTAAACCTTCACGAGACTTCACTCGTCCACTAGGGACACTTAGTGGTTTAAAAGGCTTAGTGCATACGCTAAATGCATTCGAGAGACCAGCGACAGTGGTATAGTTAGGATTTCCTTAGTTCTGTTTTACTTGAGGACAAGTAAAATTCAGGTTTGGGGGTATTTGATGAGTGCCAAATATTGTATATATCTATCCCTTTTTGTTGGCATTTAACTCATCTTTTATGCATTAATTCTACATTTTATCCCATATTATGTATTTTCATTGTTTTCGAGAATAAATATTTTTATTAATTAATTTTGCATTTTTAGGTAATAAATAAAGTCTGGATGACTTGCGGAGCAAAAAGAGCAGAAAAGTAGTGAAAAGCCGGGAGAAATCACGCAAGGAAGCCGCGAAGAATGGTGCGCACAACCTCATTTTCTACACACAAAACGCCTCCGTTCTCAGCCATCAGATCAGTTCTCAGAAGCATCCGATGGTCGCTCCTTCATAGAGCATCAAAATCTGAAGTCTCTGCCAAGCACCACAGCGCTGAAATTCCAAGCCTTCAGATTAGATGGTAGTTGAATCCAACGGTTGCTCCCTTGCTGTTCATCGAAGTTTGATATCTCCGCCTTACACTACAGTACCTAACTCCATCAAGTACCGTTCGTTTCGTTGTATCCCTTCATCCGACGGTCGCTCCTCGCTTGCCTCCGCATCACCGTCCGATCTACCTACCAGCTCCACATCTCACGGCTTAGTCTCGCTGAACATCAAAAATCGATGAAGCCGCCACACACTGGAGCACCCGAACCCTAGACCTCAAACAAACAGCCCCTACCCTAACCTATATCGACCTTTCCTCCCTCACCTCCCTCTGCAGAACCACCTTCTTCACCTGCCGCACCACCATCATCACCAGCACCTTCTTCACCTGCTACAACCATCATGCAACCACCCATATTACCTAAACCACCTAATACCCCTCTCTCTAGCCCTCTATTTCACTGATTTCTCACCATTCTTTTCTCTGAAACCCTAGGTGAGAAATCAGTCAAATAGGTGAGTCTCGAGTAGTAATTGAAGCATGGGAATGGAACAGAGGACCAAGGAGAAGAATGGGTCGAAGAAAAACTCGTCAAATCACATCAATTTGGGTAAGAATTTACCAAACCCTAGTTCTGTCAATTTGGGGGTTTTTACATAAATCCTAATTAGGTTGAGATAGAGCATGGAGAAGATAAAGTGGGTGATATAGGGTAGGTAATTGAATTTAACTGTGATTTTCTGTCACATTAGGTAGAACCCTAATGTCTACTGTTTTGGGGATTTTTGGGTGAAAAGGGTGTAAACCCTAATCATGTAATTGGGTATAAAAAGGGGACTGTGGTGGGTGTAATGGATTATCTCTGGACTAGCCAGTGTATCCCCATGAGGGCTGGACTAGCCAGTTCCTCTTGGGTAGATTTTTCTTCCCTGTTCTGTATTTGTAGACTTAATTTTAATTTGCAATTTTAATTCCAAATTCAGTTTTAGTTCATCATGTTTTCAATTCATGTGTTTGCTATCCATGTTTTTCCATGTTCTGTGTATTGTTCAATTTCTCCATTAGTTGTAATGTTAATGTTCCTGTTAATGTGCTTGTTTTCATATTCTGTTGATGTTCCTGTTAAATGTGCATGTTCCTGTTGATGTTTGTGTAATGTTAATGTTTAGTTCACTACTGTTAGTTTAATGGAATGCTAGGCTGGAAACCTTTGAAGTACTGAATTGATTGAGTAATGGAAGAAATCAGTGCTCATAGCAAGCTGATTATCTTGCCATTCCATTTTTGTATGCTTAGGTGCATTGTGTTGATTGAGTAGTGGGGAGAAACTAGTGCTCACTAGTGACAATGAGCAAGCTAGTTCTCTTCCCACTCTAGATGAATGCCTTAGCTTTGCTTTGTTACTTCTTCTCCACATCCCTGCCCTTGGTCTTAGGCCTTGGTTCATTTATCTTGTTCACACTGTTTTCTGCATTGTCATCTTTCTTTTGCTGTTTAGTTTTTAGTCTGTTTAATCTTTGCTGTTTTTGCCATTCTTTTGTTCTCTGGTTTGCTTCCATCTTTGGCCTAGAGCCACTGTTTACACTCCTCTTTTGCTACTAAGCCAGAAGCCCTTGTGCTGTTGCTTTTGCCCTGTTGTTGCTTCCCTACCCTGCTACTCAGTGCTTGTGCAGCTGCTTTCCTTGCACTGCTGCTGCTGTTGCTGCTGTTTTCTCCAGCTTTGCTGCCGCAGTACTGCTGCTTTCCTTCTTCTTTGCCTTGTGCTGCTGCTGCTGCAACCCTGTTGCTGCTGCTGCTCCCCTTCCCCTGCTGCTGCTGCTGCTGCAACTGAGCTTGGCTCACAACAATCCCAAAAGCCCAAGCTCAGTTCTAAGCCCACTGTCCATTGTTTGTACAAACTGAAGCCCATTTCATTAAGGCTAAAAGCCCAATTCAGTCAACTGTGGGCTTAATCAAAAGCCTAAGTTTAAGGCCAAAGCCCATTTACACTTCAAAGACTAACTGAGCCCAAGCTCAGTTCATTTTATTGTTATCAAACCCATTAGTATTCAAAGCCCAATTTAAGCCAAAAGGCTTCATAGCCCAATAGCAGCTAGAACCTAAAATAGCTAGAAACAACAAAACACACCCGATCTCTGTGGATCGACCCGTACTTGCACGAGCTACAACCGACGACCGTGCACTTGCGGTATTACTGTAGGCCCGCGTTTTCATTGCGCTTAATTTTATACATATCTCCGGGCCCACCAAGTTTTTGGCCGGGGATAATTTTTAGGACCTTTTAGAAGCCTACCAGCAGCCACCGACTCGTGCTGTCGCTTTTGATGTTCCTCCTCTACGTTCTGTAGAGCCCGAGCGTCATCTGCCGCCCCCTCCTATAAGTTCTTTTAAAGAGAAGAATACCAAAGGTGGTGTTCCGAGGGCTGAGTCTTCAAAAAATCCTTCTTTGAAGAGAAAGGCTTCCGAGGCTTTTATTGGTTCATCCGGTCCCGCCGAGGAGGATGAGGCTGCCCCATTGATACGCAGCGTTTCGGTCAGCAAGAAAAAAGTAACGTTCAAGCATATTGATCTCGAAATATTCAAGGAAAAGCATGAGCTTCAAGCCTTCGAGGTTCGTTTCTATGCCCCTGAGGATGATATTACTTATGAGCTTATCTCAAGGTATGAGTTCGATGAATTTCATTTGTTGACTACGGTTGGAGCGTTCGAAGCTGGTCTTATGCTGCCGTTGTACAAGTCAGGTGATTCCTTCTACTATGATGTGCTTGCTAGTCGTGAAGGCTCTTCCACCAATACTCACAGCCGTTCTGTATCGCAACTATCGGGGAATTATCTCCGTGCACTGAGGGAGTACTATCTACGGAGTAAGGGGAGACGACAATGACTTGTTACGTTCCCAATCCCGCGGAGAAGGAATGGTATACTCCTGAGAATTTCAATAACTCCTTCGGTGATTACGTCAATAGTAGGAACCGTAAGCCGTGGAGTGTTATCCTTCGGAATCTCGCTGCTCCTCGGGGCGAAATTCGTCTGTTAAATGAGGTCAGCGATGCCAAGCTGAAGTATGTTCCTGACACGGAAGGGTCTAGTCAGCGGAAACTTTTTCCGGCACGCGAGAGGATCAAGCGCGACCATGACTACGAGTGGCACGCTACCGTTATCGAAGTTGTTGGTCCTTGGGCGTACGGTTGGATTCCCTGTCCACGCGGTTGGAGTCCTACTGAGAGTAGCAGGCCACGTGAATCTCCCCCTGCTCGTTATGGAGATTTCTGTCCCTGGCGTTTAAACTTCTCAGGTATGAGTTTTCCTTATGCCCTTGACGTCGTTGAGGGAGACGAGGAGGAAGGTTCTGGTGCTATACTTCCACCGAGGAGTGCCTCGACTGCCCAGGTATGCGGTTTCTAGCTGCTGGTAGGCCCGGAGATGTGTATAATTGAAGCGATAAAAACGGGGGCCTACAGTAATACCGCAAGTGCACGGTCGTCAGTTGTAGCTCGTGCAAGTACGGGTCGATCCACAGAGATCGGGTGTGTTTTGGAAGTGATTTAGCTAATTGGGTTCCTAGATTTGCTTTGGGCTTAGAAGCCTTTTGGCTTAAATTGGGCTTGAGTACTAATGGGTTTGTTCACAATAAAATGAACTGAGCTTGGGCTCAGTTGGTCTTTGAAATGCAAATGGGCTTAGGCCTTAAACTTAGGCTTTTGATTAAGCCTGAATTGGATTGGGCCTTAATAATGAACTTGGGCTTTGGTTTTGGTCTTCTGATGAGCCCAAGTTGTGCTCTGGGCTTTTGGTTTTAGAAACTGGGCTTGGTTACTGAGGACTGGGCCTTAGGCTTCACTGAAGTGAATTGGGCTCAGTTGGATTGGCCTTTGCTTGGCTGCAGGAGCAGCAAGTCTGCACAGCAGCTGCAGGAGAAGAAGTGGCAGCAGCTTGGCAGCAGGCTTGGCAGAGGCAAAGAAGCAGCAGGCACCAGTAGCAGCAGTAGGGCAGCTGCACAGCAGGTAGTAGCAGCAGCAGGAGCAAGAGCTGCACAGCAAGGCCAACAGCAACAGCAAAAGGAGAAGTGCTGCAGGGCAAGTGCAACAACAACAGCAGCACAAGGAGTGGTAAACAGTGGCTCTAGGCCAAATTGGAAGCAAACCAGAGAAGCAACAGAGTTGCAGGGCAGGGAAGAAACAACAAGGCAAAAGCAATGGAAGAACTAAACAGCAAAAACAAAACAAAAGCAAAACAAAACAAGAATGAACCAAGGCCTAAGGCCAAGGGCAGGGTTGTGGTGAATCTAACAGAACAAACATAGAAAAGAAATTGTGGATGGGAAGTGCAGGGAGATGGATGAGAGTTTCCTTTACCTAGCCAGTTCACCTAGGTTAAGTTCTTGTCAAATATCTAGTTAACCAACCTTACAGCCTTAGCTAACCCCTAGTATTGGCTGTCTGTTTAAGGCACAACCAATCACAGACTAACTAGGCAGTGGTTTACTAACTAATGTAGCTAATTAATTTCTTAGAGCCACCACTGACCCCTAGCATTAGTGGTCTTCTTACAGCACCACTAATCACAAATCAGTTGGGCACTTAGGAGTCTAACTAGCCTAAGCTATTTTAAGCTCAGCAAAAACCATCCTAATAGCTAACCATCATGGTTCAGTTGTTCTCTCACCCTAGTGGGGAATTAGAACATGTTGCAGTTAAGAGTCCTCATGGTTGTCAAGCATCAAAACTCAGAATAAGAACATGTGAGTTCAACAGGGGACTTACAGGATCATGTGTAGAAACAAAACACACAAACTAGTTAACACAAACATAACATGGATAATACAATCACACACAGAACACAAACAGGAGACAACATAACATAACAATTAACATTAACAGGACATAAAGAAATTAGCAGAAATTAATTAACAGGACATGAAAGTCCTGGATGTTGGCTACTCCAAGCATGTCTTACAAAAACCCACCCACATTTTATACCCAATACATCAAATTAGGGTTATCACCCATTTTCCCAAAATGCCACAATATAACAGTACAATTAGGTTTACTGCTTATCTAATGTCATGGGTCTAATTTGAGCCCATTCCCCTACTCTAATTCTCTCCTGGTACGGTTCCAACATGAATTAGGGTTTCTAGAAAAAACCCCCAAATTACAGAGAAATTAGGAATTGAAATTGAACTCACCTAACATGTGATTTGACGAGTCTTCTTTCGACCCATTCTTCTCCTCAGTCTCTGCTCCATTCCCATGCTTCAATTACGTCTTTCCAACTCGTCCTATTTTATTGATTTCTTCCCTAGGTTTTTAGAGAGAAATTAGGGGAGAAAACTATATAATAGGAGGCTAGAACAAAGGGGGTAATGATGGTGGAGGATAGGGGTGATGATGGTGGAAGTGTGGTGGTGAAGCGGCAGTGGCAGAGGTGGTGTTCTGGTGGTGGCAGGACATGGTGTCTCTGCAGAGGGGGTGAGGTCGATGGAGAGGAAGGAGGAGATGTTTGGTTGAGGTTAAATGATTCGGTTGCTAGGGTGTTAGGCGGGCGTATCGAGTCTTGATGTTCTGTGACTCTGAGCTGCGATGCGAAGATGGTAGGTAGATCGGACGGTTGCGAGAGGAGGAGCGACCGTCAGATGGATACAACGAAACGAACGGTACTTGATGGAGTTAGGTACTGTAGTGTAAGGCGGAGATATCAATCTTCGATGCACAGCAAGGAAGCGACCGTTGGATTCAACTACCATCTAATCTGAAGGCTTGGAATTTCAGCGCTGTGGTGCTTGGCAGAGACTTCAGATTTTGATGCTCTATGAAGGAGCGACCGTCGGATGCTCCTGAGAACCGATCTGATGGCTGAGAACGGAGGCGCTTTTGTGTGTAGAAAATGAGGTTGTGCGCACCATTCTTCGCGGCTTCCTTGCGTAATTTCTCCCGGCTTTTCACTACTTTTCTGCTCTTTTCGCTCGCGACTCATCCGAACTTTATTTATTACCTAAAAATGCAAAATTAATTAATAAAAATATTTATTCTTGAAAACAATGAAAATACAGAATATGGGATAAAATGTAGAATTAATGCCCAAAAGATGAGTTAAAATGCCAACAAAAAGGGATAAATATATACAATATTTGGCACTCATCAAATACCCCCAAACCTGAATTTTACTTGTCCTCAAGTAAAACAAAACTAAGGAAATCCTAACTATACCACTGTCGCTGGTCTCTCGAATGCATTTAGCGTATGCACTAAGCCTTTTAAACCACTAAGTGTCCCTAGTGGACGAGTTGAAGTCTCGTGAAGGTTTACCAGAGGTGTGCCTACAAAACCTAAGGACAAATATAAGCTCAGATTCCATCAAATGACATGTGCAAAACAGTTTAAGCTCACAGCAAAATGGAGATGTCAATCTAGCTATCGAAGGCACAATCCTAGCACTGATAACAAAAAGGACATGTGATAAGAGTGTAAAGTGTATCTACACATGTGTAAAGAAAGATCTGAAGTCATGACTACTAATCACCAAGAGATAGTTTCTCAGGCTAAGAACTGAGGTCGAAATCTAGCTAGCTGTCCGGACTTTACGAGAATTGTGAATGAGTTGGAGGTATTTCACAATTTCTCGCGTTGTACATCAATGGCATACACCCTCCTTGCTTATTACAAAAACAACAAAAGATGACTATTTACATTGACTATTCTCTTTTTATTTTGGAACAAGAGATGATGGAATTGCAATACTTGATTTTTTTGTATTTTTCTGATATTTTTTTCTGAATATACATCGATTTTTTTTTTTTTTTTTTTTTTTTTTTTTTTTTTTTTAACAGATACACTTTTGATACATAACAAAAGGAAACAAAATTACATGACACTTTGCAAGAGGTAGCCCTTTTTGATGCACCCAGTTAAATTCGATGGTTGTCTTTCTTAATGTAACCTCCACCTTCTATCCCAACCAACCAAAGAACAAGCTAGTCAAGTTTCGTTCAGTATTCTAAAGTGATTGGCAATCGTAACTTCCTATCAAACACCTTGAAGATCGAGGCCATACATGTATTGGTAGATCGTGCGCGTGCAAATTTCTTATCACTATGTGAATTGTGCTAGAATCAGGGTGCCTAAATATCTAGACTAA
This sequence comes from Papaver somniferum, assembly GCF_003573695.1. Lineage (NCBI taxonomy): Eukaryota > Viridiplantae > Streptophyta > Magnoliopsida > Ranunculales > Papaveraceae > Papaver > Papaver somniferum. The sequence goes on from NC_039367.1 coordinate 71,891,413, forward strand.
GACTCCTAATAATTACATATTTGCACAAGAGTCAACATTTCAAGGTAAATGAGCTCCATTTTTATGATTTTTCATTTTTTAATTTTTTTTTTTTTTTTTCAATTTTGATTTTTTCAATTTTTTTGGAATTTTTCAATTTTTTCAAAAAAAGAAGGAGTTCGTTTTCAATTATGGCAATTATCGTGGTATCTACTCTATACCCCCAAACCTAAACTAAACATTGTCCTCAATGTTTCAAAATATGGAAAGAATTAAAATGCAACATATGGAAAGGGACATGCTGAGTAGAGTAAAAGGAGAGAGAATACCCGATTTCGGCGAAAGCAGAATTAAAACTCCGTTATTCAAGGCAAAAATCCAACATATTTCAGCCGAGATCATATTGGATTAGCAAAATATATACAAAAGGAACAAAAGGGTTTTTAAAATTTATCTACTGGATTATATACAAAAAATTCACCATACACTAACAATCTAAAGAGTTGAGGATCAACCCAAAAGACAAAGTGTAGACATTTCAACAGCTTCACACATAATAATAGGAAAGAAACGCAAGTGAAACTGTGAAACAAAATGAGCTACCCCCAAACCTGGATTTTACAGAAGATATAATTTTGAAAACAAAATCGCGCAGTTTCGGGGGTTCATCATGCAAAAGGTCTAGCTCGAAATGAACTGTGCTAGGGACGGGCAAACATGCTAATTCCAACTGTGGTTCCTCAGATGTATTATACTTAGAAGCAAATAGTCCAAGAGGACTTGGGAAGCACACAGTTCCAAACCTAGGTTGGGCATTCTCAGAAAAATTGGTTTTACAATATTGGTACAAACCAAATCTAGGTTGGGTGGAAGGCCATCAGATTGTGACTTGTAGAGATAGGCATCATTACTAATCACATCAAATCTCCTAAGTCTTCTACAAGTGTCACAACATGCTCACAATCATCAAACAGTTTAGCAAGTTCACACTCAGAATCATCAACATCATCAAAATTCATTCTCATGCATTGGCAAATCAGGAGAAATATCACAATGTGACCTAGGTAGAGAATCAGACACATCAAATATATTTTCATGCATATTAGTGTCTACAGAAGATTCAACTATTCCTATGTCATGTTCATCTTCACAGAATAATTGTACGAATCCCATGTCAATATCAAAATCATATGAATTACAATGAGTATTAGAAAAACAACATTCATGAAGGTCGAGGGCGAGAAGCCATATGTTTTTGAACCAACAGGTTCCACAATATTTTCATGTTCTTCTAACATATCATCATAATCATCATCATGGTAGCATGCATATTGGTCCTCATTAACAGTGGTGGTGTCGTTAGTCATTCATGTTCCTCTAAATTAGGTTCATATTCAACATCATTTACATGAATGGGACTAGACACTTCATTAGGGACAACATACATTTCCTCATGAATTTCCTCCTTTTGTAGGTGAAGCAAAATCTGATCTAAATATGCCTGAATTCGTGATGTAGATCTATCGAAGTTTTGCTCACTAAGTCTAAAGCTTCTGTGGTGGAGTCTAAATTCATGGGAGTACAAAATTCTTCATGTTCAAATTGTGGTGATGGTACATGTGTGCATGGTCATTAGGGTTACAAAAATTGATCGCAACCCTCAAAGGATTGATTATGGTCCCAATGACTACCATTCTCACAATTCATGGGCATTTCATACATTGGATTTTCTCTTGATGGCCTAAAATTATGCAAAATATGACAATGCTCAACAGGGTGGTCTAAACTACCACATGCGGGACATGCATAGATTTCAGGTTGCCTAAGAAAATTAGATGTGACAGATTCCTCATGTGATTGCATTTCTAAAGCTGCGATTCGAGCTTCTAATTGATCCATCAGAGATGATTGTGTGAGTGAGGCACTAGCAAAATGTTCATTTTCACGTTGCGAAAATGATGCATGTATGAATAGTCATTAGGGTTCATGTATTGCGGCTCGGGACTTTGAAAATGTCCATAATAATTCCTATACTATTGACATCATGGTCTGTGGGAGGTTCATAACGTGAAGTTTGTCCATACGCAAGTTCTCTAAGGGATTCGTTGTATTCCCCAACAGTAGAAAAAGATCTATACATGATTGGGCTCAAGCTCATAATTCAATCAATTTGGTTTTTAAGGGATTGGACTTTTTGGAAAAATTTGGTTTTGTTGGGAAAAATTTGGTTTTGGCGGGAGACATTTGGTTTTAATGGGAAAAAGAAAAATTTTGGTTTTTTAGGGAAAGATTTTGGAAAACTTTTTGGTTTTTATGGAGAATTTTGGTTTTGTCGGGATTAGAAGAAAAAATTGGTTGTTACTGTGGGAGCAAAATAAAATTTGGTTTCAAAATCTGGGAGCAAGTAAAATTTTTTTTTTTTTTTTTTTTTTTTTTTTAAATAATAAAAAGAAGAAAATAAAAATTTGGTTTTTGAAATGGGAGCAAGCCCACTGTGCAAGCCTCTAATGAAATGAAGGCTGCGGCCTACGAAAATCCAAGTTTTAATTTTGAAAGTTTAATTTGGCCCAGTTGGTTAAGGCCCGACGTTTGTTTTAAAACTTTGGTTTCGAGGTCCACTTTTGAGTGGAATACAAGTCCATCAGTTATAAGCTCAGCTGGGTTTAAACCCAGAGTCCAAAATACAAGTCCAATGAAAGAATTTAAACAAGCCCAAAAATAAATTATTACAAACCCAAAATAGATAAATAAAAAGCCCAAAAAATTGGGTTAATTATTACAAGCCCACAATTAAAAATTGGAAGCCCACAGGTTGGGTTCTCTCAATGGAATGGGTTTAGGCTTACCTTTTTAGCACAGCCCAGCTGCTCTGATATTGTTGCAAAAACCCAGTTGGGTTTTGGTTCTTTTCCTTGGTGGCGTCCCAGCAGAGGAAAAACAGGTTCAGAACAGCAGGTCCAACAGCAAATGAAGTGAAGCAGATGCAGATGCAAATGCTATGCAGTGAAATGCAAAAATAGCTAAGAAAAACACAGATAAAACACAGCACCAATCCCCGGCAGCGGCGCCAAAAACTTGGTAGGCCCGGAGATGTGTATAATTGAAGCGATAAAAACGGGGGCCTACAGTAATACCGCAAGTGCACGGTCGTCAGTTGTAGCTCGTGCAAGTACGGGTCGATCCACAGAGATCGGGTGTGTTTTGGAAGTGATTTAGCTAATTGGGTTCCTAGATTTGCTTTGGGCTTAGAAGCCTTTTGGCTTAAATTGGGCTTGAGTACTAATGGGTTTGTTCACAATAAAATGAACTGAGCTTGGGCTCAGTTGGTCTTTGAAATGCAAATGGGCTTAGGCCTTAAACTTAGGCTTTTGATTAAGCCTGAATTGGATTGGGCCTTAATAATGAACTTGGGCTTTGGTTTTGGTCTTCTGATGAGCCCAAGTTGTGCTCTGGGCTTTTGGTTTTAGAAACTGGGCTTGGTTACTGAGGACTGGGCCTTAGGCTTCACTGAAGTGAATTGGGCTCAGTTGGATTGGCCTTTGCTTGGCTGCAGGAGCAGCAAGTCTGCACAGCAGCTGCAGGAGAAGAAGTGGCAGCAGCTTGGCAGCAGGCTTGGCAGAGGCAAAGAAGCAGCAGGCACCAGTAGCAGCAGTAGGGCAGCTGCACAGCAGGTAGTAGCAGCAGCAGGAGCAAGAGCTGCACAGCAAGGCCAACAGCAACAGCAAAAGGAAAAGTGCTGCAGGGCAAGTGCAACAACAACAGCAGCACAAGGAGTGGTAAACAGTGGCTCTAGGCCAAATTGGAAGCAAACCAGAGAAGCAACAGAGTTGCAGGGCAGGGAAGAAACAACAAGGCAAAAGCAATGGAAGAACTAAACAGCAAAAACAAAACAAAAGCAAAACAAAACAAGAATGAACCAAGGCCTAAGACCAAGGGCAGGGTTGTGGTGAAGCTAACAGAACAAACATAGAAAAGAAATTGTGGATGGGAAGTGCAGGGAGATGGATGAGAGTTTCCTTTACCTAGCCAGTTCACCTAGGTTAAGTTCTTGTCAAATATCTAGTTAACCAACCTTACAGCCTTAGCTAACCCCTAGTATTGGCTGTCTGTTTAAGGCACAACCAATCACAGACTAACTAGGCAGTGGTTTACTAACTAATGTAGCTAATTAATTCCTTAGAGCCACCACTGACCCCTAGCATTAGTGGTCTTCTTACAGCACCACTAATCACAAATCAGTTGGGCACTTAGGAGTCTAACTAGCCTAAGCTATTTTAAGCTCAGCAAAAACCATCCTAATAGCTAACCATCATGGTTCAGTTGTTCTCTCACCCTAGTGGGGAATTAGAACATGTTGCAGTTAAGAGTCCTCATGGTTGTCAAGCATCAAAACTCAGAATAAGAACATGTGAGTTCAACAGGGGACTTACAGGATCATGTGTAGAAACAAAACACACAAACTAGTTAACACAAACATAACATGGATAATACAATCACACACAGAACACAAACAGGAGACAACATAACATAACAATTAACATTAACAGGACATGAACTGAAATTGAGCTTGTAAATTAAAAATTAACAGAACTTGAAAGTTCTGGATGCAGGCTAATCCAAACATGGTTTTTACAACACACCCACACTACATATTTATACCCACAGCACAATTAGGGTTCTACCCATTTTCACCCAAAAATCCCCAATATAACAGTACAATTAGGTTTACTGTTTATCTAATGTCATGGGTCTAATTGAGCCCATTCCCCTACTCTAATTCTCTCCTGGTACGGTTCCAACATGAATTAGGGTTTCTAGAAAAAACCCCCAAATTACAGAGAAATTAGGGCTTGAAATTAAACTCACCTAACATGTGATTTGACGAGTCTTCTCTCGACCCATTCTTCTCCTCAGTCTCCTGCTCCATTCCCATGCTTCAATTACGTCTTTCCAACTCGTCCTATTTTATTGATTTCTTCCCTAGGTTTTTAGAGAGAAATTAGGGGAGAAAACTATATAATAGGAGGCTAGAACAAAGGGGGTAATGATGGTGGAGGATAGGGGTGATGATGGTGGAGGTGTGGTGGTGAAGCGGCAGTGGCAGAGGTGGTGTTCTGGTGGTGGCAGGACATGGTGTCTCTGCAGAGGGGGTGAGGTCGATGGAGAGGAAGGAGGAGATGTTTGGTTGAGGTTAAATGATTCGGTTGCTAGGGTGTTAGGCGGGCGTATCGAGTTTGATGTTCTGCGAGCTGAGTCACTGGATGCGAAGCTGGTAGGTGGATCGGATGGTTCCCCCTGAAGAGGTTGGTAGCGACCGTCAGATTTTTTGATACAACGAAGTTAACGGCTCTAGATGGGGTTAGGTGTTGTAGTGTAAGGCGGAGATATCAAACGTTGATGAACAGCAAGGGGGCGACCGTTGGATTCAACTACCATCTAATCTGAAGGCTTGGAATTTCAGCGCTGTGGTGCTCGGCAGAGACATCAGATTTTGATGATCTATGAAGGAGCGACCGTCGGATGCTTCTGAGAACTGATCTGATGGCTGAGAACGGAGGCGCTTTTGTGTGTAGAAAATGAGGTTGTGCGCACCATTCTTCGCGGCTTCCTTGCGTGATTTCTCCCGGCTTTTCACTACTTTTCTGCTCTTTTCGCTCCGTGACTCATCCGAACTTTATTTATTACCTAAAAATGCAAAATTAAGTAAGAAAAATATTTATTCTTGAAAACAATGAAAATACAGAATATGGGATAAAATGTAGAATTAATGCACAAAAGATGAGTTAAAATGCCAACAAAAAGGGATAAATATATACAATATTTGGCACTCATCAGCTGCGCTTTTCCTTCTTTAGAAATTCAACTGTTCGGGGAAAAATAACTCTTTTTGTGGTGTTGGTTCAGGTGTCGAAGAAGAAAAAGATTAATCCGAAGCAGTCTTCTACCATTGTGATGGGTGAGGCTGAGGCTCATGAAGAAGTTACCAGTCCGGTGAACGAAGAGTTTGCTGAGGATGAGGAGATTACAGATGGGGAGGAACGTACTGATACTTCCCCTCTCAATATCGAAGAAGAGGTCCGTGCGGGTCATGATGGTGATGAAGGGAGAAACAACGCCGTGGTAGATGATGGCGGTGTTAATGGTGATATTTCTGTCCCTGCTGGTGATGCCGCGGATACTCTCCCCACCCTTTCTCAAGAGTTTTCTTTTGACCGGATGTATTCCACAGGGGAGTTCTTCGACGATGCCCTCGATTTTCCTGAGGACTTCTCTCTACTTTCCCCCAATGACGATTGGGATGTGCTCGGGGTTGCTGATAACGAAGACGCTGCTGTTCAGGATGGTGGCGTGGAGGAGCATGGTGCGCATGTTGGTGCCGACATTTGTGCTGAAGGGGCCGTATCAGAAAAGGGGAAGTCGGTGATTGATTCGCCTGCCGCGGATCTTCCTCATTCGCCGACATCTGAGGGTGAGGACGCCATAATGGATTGGCTCAAGAAAAAGGATCTGCTATTTGTCCCTCATCCCGCCCCGGTTATTACTAGTGAAAAGGATTCTGATGCGTATACCCGTCGTATAATGGAAATGTCTTCCAAGGCGCGGGTATCTGAGGCCTGGGGAAGAAATTTGAGTGTTCCCGAAGCTACCCTTGTGTCTGAGCCTTCTTCTTCCGTTGAGGATATGATGGCCATAGCCGACGGGTATCAATATGGCTTTCCTCAGCAGCGTGTCTTGGAGGTAAATTTTCGTACATATTTCTTCGTGACGATCGAATTATTCGGTAAAATGATGTTTGTCGTCTTGATGTGTAGATGATGAGGAGTGAGCATTGTAACCACGTGTTGTATCAGTTCTTCAAAGCGAAATCTCTGAAGCTCGAGGCTAAGCTTCGTCACAGAGAAAAGGAATTATCTGCCGCTGAGGTGGAAATTGAAGAGCTGAAGAAAAACCTCAAAGAGAAAGAAAAGCTGGGTGAAGCGGAGGCTGGTCTTCGTTCAGATCTTGCAGTCGTTCGCGCCGAGTTAGAACAAACTCGCGGCCAAGTTTCAGCTTTCACAGGTTTGGCTCTTTTTCCTCTTTTTCCCTCGCAATGTGTCATAATTCCTTCATTACTTAGGGTGTTCTGTCTGAGTCTCCCCACGCTATCTTCAGTGGGTGGCATCCCCGAGCTGATATGGCTCCGCAATGAAATGGCACGGTAGAAATCTCGTATCAAAGAGCTTGTTGAGAAAATTAAAAGCGAAGCCAAAAAGTGGGACGCTCAGGCTGAGGTATGGCGCGCAAGGCATGTTCAGATAGTTGATATGCAGAATCTGTATAAACATGACCGTGCTTTATTCAACGGTACACTGTTGTGGACACGTGAGAATTTGCGGGAATCCCATGAGCGTACTTCCTTGTTGGAGTCTAGGATACAACTTCTGGAAGAGGAATTACAAAAGGCTCGATCCCTCCCTTTTCCAGGAGTTAAGGATAGTGTGTTGTGTCTTGCCAGAGAAAGGGACAATGCCCGTGACGAAGCCGATGCTCTAAGCAAGGCCCTTGCCGCGTCCCGCGCTGAAGTAGCTCGTCAGGCTGAGTCTGAGAGAAATCTTGAAGTGTGTATGTACAGATTGAGCAAGGGGGTATCAGAGATAAACAAAGAGGTCGACCACCTTCGTCACATGGATTCGATGAAGCAGGTAGAATTAGATGCCAGTCAATTTACTCTCACCAACCTTCAACTAGATTATAAGAAATTATCCGCGGAATATGACCATCTTGATGAAGCGCGAGATGCGGTTGTTAATGAGTATGAAGAGGCTTCGGCTTGTGTCGAAGGTATAGCTCTATTTCATCGAGTGTGATTGTATCTTTACTGTGTTAACTCCCTTGTGGTGTCTTTTTCAGAGCTCGAGGGACAACTCCGCGTTGCAAATGAAAAGCTTAAAAAGGCTCAATCTTCCTTAACGCAACAGGAAGAACAGACTAATCATTTTAAGAGTTTGGCGGCGTCCCGCGAAGAGGCCGTTGGTGCAGCTTCTAAAGAAGTGAATCGTCTGTCTTCATTGTTATCCCAAGCCCAACATCGGACGATAGTTATTAAGCACAAGGCTCGACGTCAATTGGCTGAGGAGACAAACAAGATGCTGGAGAAGATTGAGCTTGGCCTTAAGACCGAGCATGGCCTTGTGAAAAGCTATCCACGTCGTCCAGTGCCTGCTTCCCTGCCTGGCTCTTCGAGACCCTCGTCTGGTGGGAGCGTCCCTTCAACTCTTCGGAACAATCCTGCTGATGTGGTGGCCTCTTCTAAGTAGAGACCGCAACATCGTTATCCTTCCGTTGAGATTCCTTGTAAATTTTTGGTGAAAAGAGAATATTTTTGGTGTGTATTCCTTGTAAATTTTGGATGTGTATATTTACAATCCATGGCCTTGTCGTTTTTTGTAACCAACCTTTATGAAATGGATCATTTTTTTGATATACCTGCAATAACAGTTTGTTGTTTTATTTTAGTCATTGTGATGAAAGACTCTAAAAATAAAATAGGATTTGAAGTGTTTGGGTGCGATCCCGAAGGGAGGTACCTTCGTGATCGGCTTGAGACCTGTCACCCCGCTGGCGAACCCTTGGCCAGAGGATTCCCAGACGGTGGGGGCCGAGGCAACGTTCTAGGATATGGGGTTAAAAAATTTACATACACCCATTCCGTCGACCCGTTGCCTTAAGATTGGTTGGGTATCTCTTTCTGCCGGGTGCCTTCCCCCTGGTCTTACACTCATGGACACTGACGGGGGAGCCCTGAGAGATTGTAGATTAACCACTTTCCCCAATATTGTCGATAGGTTTAGTTGATATATAGAAAGCTTGTTTGATTGATAGGTTGAGGCCTGCAATTCCTCGTCCAGAGATAGAAACATGTAGAGTGGTCACGCTCCCTTCTTCTTCGGGTACCCTTCACGCAGTTGCAAGGCTGCGTTGCCCCTATGGGAAGTATGGTTTGAGCCACTTAGCATTCCAAGGATGTCGGAGGACTTCGCCTTTCAGATTACGAAGGTAGTAGGAACCGCTTCCCGCAATATCGTGTATTATAAAAGGTCATCCCCACGTAGGTGCTAACTTTCCCCATCTCTTCTCTCGTTGATACTGTGGGAGTGTTCTCAACACATACTGCCCCTCTACAAAATTCCGAAGCTTTACCTTTTTGTTGTACTCCCTTGCAAGTCTTCGTTGGTAATTTTCCATCTTCTGCAATGCTGCTTCCCTTCTTTCTTCTAGGTCGTCCAATATCTCTAACATCATGTCTGTTGTGAGATTTTTCTCCCACGATTCGGTCTTTGTGGTTGGCATGAGTATCTCTGTAGGGATGACTGCTTCAGATCCATAAGTGAGAAGAAACGGGGATTCCCCAGTGGCAGATCTTCGCGTTGTCATGTATGCCCATAACACATTGTGTAACTGTTCGCACCACCGCCCCTTATGTTCGTATAATTGTTTTTTGAGGATAAGGGCGAGGGTCTTGTTGGTGGATTCCGCTTGTCCGTTGCTTTGAGGGTATATAGGGGTGGATTTGTTCTTCCTTATTTTGAAAGCATCGAAGAGCATGTCTATGTTTTTCCCTTGTAATTGCTTACCATTATCGGATACGATTTCTGCTGGTATGCCGAACCTGCAGATGATGTTCTGGAATATGAAAGTAAACACATCCACGTCTCTGATCCTAGCTAAGGCTTTAGCTTCCACCCATTTACTGAAGTAGTCCGTGGCTACTATCAAAAATCGTCTTTTCCCTGATCCTTCGATGAAAGGCCCGACGATATCTATGCCCCATTTTGCGAATGGCCACGGGCTATCTACAGAATTTAACATTGTTGCTGGCGCGTGTATCTTTTTGGCGAAACGCTGACATTCTTCGCATCGTCGGGACATTCTTGCGGCATCCTGTATCATCGTGGGCCAGTAATATCCTTGCGTTTTGGCTTTGTCGGCTAGTGATCTCATACCGCTATGATTCCCTGCGTCCCCATAATGGATGTCATTTAGAATTCGGTGCCCCTCTTTTCGAGATAAGCAACGTAGTAACGGTCCGAGGAAGGATTTCTTGTACAGGACCCCATCCCGAAGATCATATCTTCCTGCTTTGGAGAGTATTTTCCTAGCCTGTTTATGGTCCGCGGGTAAACTTCCCTTTTCGAGAAACGCATGGATCACCGTTCTCCAATCATCTTCGTTGCTGAAGTCTTCGTCTTGATTTGCTCTTGACAGGATATCTTCTTCGTCGAAATCGTTATGGATGTCCTCTCCTACCTGGTCTTCGGTATTTTCTTCCACTGTATCTTGATTGGTAGCGAAGGAGAATTGAGGTGTAATCGAAGGCTCGTATACCCTTGTTATTTTAATAGCTTCGATGCTTTCGTCCTTCAGCATGGATGATATATATGCCAGGGCATCTGCGTGCCTGAGATCCCTTCTGCATAAGTGCCGGAACTTGATGTTCGGAATTTGTGACGCCAATGTTTGGACCAAGGCCATGTAAGCTGAGAGGGTGTCATCGTACACGTTGTACTCGAGCCCTATTTGCCGTATGACAAGCTGTGAATCACTTGTTAGTCTTACGTCGGCTACTCCCATCTCTATTATTATTCGGAGGGCATGTACGACTGCCTCGTATTCGACGATGTTGTTGGTATGCTCTTTGAATTCTAACCTGAGTGCCTGTACAATCCTTTCTCCGGTTGGGGTGGTGATGACAATGCCTATTCCTGCTCCTTCCTTATTTTTGGAACCGTCGACGAAGACTTCCCATTGTCTTTGACTCGAGGGTTCGAGGATATCCATTGGATCCTTGCTTTCTTCCTCGGCTTCTGGTATTCCCTTAATCTCATCGTCGTTGTCCAGGGGAAGGTCTGCTAAGAAATCCGCCAAAACTTGGGATTTTCGAGAATGTTGAATTTCATGAATGATGTTGAATTGGTCCAGGTGGGTGTTCCACTTGGCTATTCTGCCCACTTTTCCCGCTTTTGAGGACTGCTTCCAGTGGTGCTTTGCATGGGACCCGGACGAAGTGAGTTAGGAAGTAGGTTCTCAGCTTTTGAGTAGCCCATACCAATGCTAGGATAAGCTGTTCGATCTTTGTGTAGTTCCTTTCCGCAGAATTGAGGGTCTTACTGACGTAATAGATAGGTTGTTCTATCTTCGTATTGGTTTTGACCAACACTGCGCTGACTGCGTCTTCGGTTGCTGCTATGTATAATGCCAAAACCTCATCAGGATCCGGCTTCTGCAGGATCGGAATCGAAGCTAGGTGTTCTTTGATTTTTTGGAAGGCTTCTTCGCATTCTGCGGTCCATTCAAACTTGCTCCCTTTTTTGAGAATATTGAAGAAATGTCTGCATTTGTCCGAAGATCGGGCAATAAATCTGCCCAAGGCTGCTATGGACCCATTGAGCTTCTGAACTTCTTTTAAATTCTTTGGGGATGGCATTTCTACTATGGCCTGAATCTTCACTGGGTCTACCTCGATGCCCCTTTTTGTTACCAAATACCCGAGGAATTTCCCTGAGGTGACACCGAAAGTACATTTCTCTGGATTTACTTTCATGCGGTGTTTCCTCATTGCTTCGAAGATGTCTCTCAGATCCTTGTGGTGATCTTTGCGCAGCTTGCTTTTGACGAGCATATCGTCAACGTAGACTTCTAAGGTGCTTCCAATCCATGGCCTGAAAATAGCATCGACCATTCTTTGGTATGTTGCCCCTGCGTTTCGAAGTCCGAAAGGCATTCTAGTGTAGCAATAAAGACCATGTGGTGTGTAGAACGCTGTGTGTGGCTGATCCTCTTCTGCCAGGGCCACTTGGTTGTAGCCAGAATGTCCATCCATGAATGACAGTTCTTCATATCCTTCTACTCTTCTTCTACCAGCTGGTCTATGCTTGGCAATGGATAGCTATCCTTTGGACATGCTTTGTTGAGGTTAGTGAAATCGATGCATATCCTAACCCCCCCCATTTTTCTTAGGAACGACGACCATATTGGAGATCCACGTAGGGTACTTGACCTCCTTGATTAAACCTGCGTCTAGTAGTTTTCGAAGTTCTTTTTCCACTGCCTTATGATATTCCGGCGCGACTTTTCTTATTTTCTGTCTGAAAGGTGGCGTGCCTGGTTTGATGCGCAGCTCATGTTGGATTATTTTTGGGTCAATCCCAGGCATATCTCCTAATTTCGTATTCTTTAAGTAACTTGGTCAGGGAATCTTCTCTCTTTTCGTCCATTATGGTCCCTACTTTGATTATCTTCGGGTTTTCCTCCGTTCCTATGTTGATTTCTTTTACGGGCTCTACTGGTGTGAAAACCGGCTTCGGATCCCCGAGGACTGGGGCGTTCTTTAATTGCTACTTGGTATGTTTCTGTCCAGCGTTGGATGCTGAAGTACTTGTCTTTGTGTTCCGGACATTATCATCTTTGGTCAAATCCCTTCCAGTAGTTTCCTTGAGGAACTGGTCTATGGCCTTTTCTTTCGCAGCTTCTTTATTTTTAAGTCTTCGGGTTTTGTGTTGCTTTTCTTGTTCGTTGTTGATGCGATCCTGAGTGGCTTGGCACTCTCTTGCAGAGACCCGATCTCCCTTGATTTCCATTACTCCCTCAGGTGTAGGGAATCTGAGATATTGGTAGTACGTTGCCGCCACCCCCTTGAGTTTATGTAACCATTTTCGTCCAATGATGGCATTGTAGGGGGACGGGGCGTCCACTACGCTGAACCGTGTTTCTACTTTCATGGGTCCAGCGTCAACCTGCAACACGATGTCTCCCAAGGGCTTCGTGGGTGCTCCATTAAATCCGTAGATGGTGTAATAAGAGGTCATTAGCTGTTCTTCATGGAGCTTCATTCGTTTGAATGCATCGTAGAATAGAACGTTCACTGAGCTCCCCCCGTCTATGAGGATCTTTTTAAGGTTACATCCAGCCACGGGTAGTGTGAGGACCAAGGGGTCGTTATGGTCTTCCATATCTTCGTCGATATCTTCAGCATCGAAGATATATAGGTGAGTCCATCCACTCTTCATGTTCGTCCACCTCTATCCCATCGATCTTATACAATTCGCATCGGTCCTCGAACTGCTTCCGTAACCTCTTTCCTATCTGTGCTGTAAGTGAGGGCCCTGCGGTTTCAGAACATGAGATGGTGTTGATTGTGCGGTTCCCTTCTGGAAGTTGGACTGGCTTGGTTCGTTTAGATCTATCCTCTGCGACATCCTTTCGTATGTAATGTTTGAGCTCGCCCGCATCAATCAATTTCTGGATCATTATTTTGAGGTTTTTACATTTTCGGTCTGGTGCCCGTTGAAACAGTGGTATTCACAGTAATCTTTGGATTTCTCGGTTCTTGGGGGTTGTTTTCCCTTAGACCATGGCCATTCCAGATTTTCCCTTCCTTTGACCTCTCGCAGGATCCGAGCATAGCTAGCATTGAGCTTTGTGTAAACTTGATCTTCGAACTTCCGATCGTCTTTTCGCCTTTCGTCCCTTCGTTCTTTTATCTTCGTGGGGTCGTTCCACCGAGCAATTCCTTTTGGTTCCAGTGGTTTGTTCTGCGGAATTTGTACGGTGAGTTCTCTGTGGGTACGCCCTCGGGTTTTCACGCTGGATTTCTTCAAGACGAGCGTGTTTTTCAATAATTATTCGAAGATCCCCCTCTGTCTTGGGCACGCTTCCATGAATCTCAACAAAGAGTGGACTCATTCGGTCTAATCCCCACTTGTAGCAGTTGATACTTACCACCGGGTCCACACTTCCTATGGCTTGGCAGACCTTGTGCCATCTGTTGGTGTATTCCCTCGTGGTTTCCTTATAGCCGATTGCCAGTGAAAAGCTTATCCATTCCAGTATTAACAGCCTTGTTGTACATGTAAGTTCTTAAGAACTTTTCTGCGAGTTGGTCGTAGGAGTGGATGGAGTTTGGCGGCAGATTATCAAACCAAGACAATGCCGATCCCTTCAGACTCGATGGGAAGTATCTACAGAGTACTGCGTCGTTCTGGCTCCATCTAGCCAGTACACGGTTATAATACCGAATGTGTGCAGCGGGATCGCTGGATCCGTCATAGCATTCGAATGTCGGGACAGGGCATTTGAGTGGAATAGGTGTGTTGGCCAGGCGATGAGTTAAGGGTGTGGAGTTAGCCTCTCTCATGACTTCTTCCAACCTTCCTCCGCCTTGTCTACTTTTTAATTGCCTGATCTCTGCCATCATTTCATCACGCAGCTCTTCCATCGCGCGGTGGTGCCCTACATTCCTCTGCTCGTGATAGCTTGACTCTCCATCGTTATAATCTGGGTCGGATGCGCTACTTCCTCTGGCCGCGTTTCCATTGGCCGCTACGATGACTCTTCGGTCTCGGTTTGGTTCGGGTGCCTTTGAATTTGCTTCATCGAGTTGTTGGCTCGTCTTTGTGCTTAAGGCAATCCGGTCTTTTAAATCCTGGTTTTCTCTGGCCAACAAAGCCACAGCATCCGTAAACCTTTTGGCTTTTCTTCAATTCTTCAAGTTCGGCCATCAATCGGTCTGATTGGTTCGACCCTTGATTGGGAGTCCCAGCTCGTGCTATTACGGCCACCGTGCCTTCTTCTATGGTTTGTACTAAAGGCGGGGGAGGTTCAGCTTCGATTGTTGGCATTCCCAGATCGGGCGGAGTGCCCATCTGCGGTGTTAGAGCCACCTGCACAGTTTGATTCAGCTCATTGGTTGATGGCATTCCGAAGGTTGGCGGGTGCGCGGGTTGGTACGTTCTGGATTCATCCACCCTTTCTTTTGGTTGGTGAAATTGATTCGTAGCAAGAGTTTTCACGGCTTCCGTAGTCTTCGGGACTGCCGCTGTCGTATTATATTTTGTCGCGCTGCTCTGAGGGCCGCGGCTGCAACGGAATTAGCATTCATAGGCGAAGTGATTTCCGCAGTGTCCTGTCTCTGACTGGTCATTTTGGCTTTGTCTCCTTTCTGCTCTCCGGGTGATGACCGGGGTTGTCCTCGGTGCTTCCTTCGACGTGGCTCTGGATTTTCCTACTTCTTGCATCTTTCTGCACAAGGGAATTTCAAACAGCGGGAAACAGAAATGTCCGTGCGGATCGGGTTTTTGCGAAAATTCCTAATTCCACGACAGGGAGAAACTGCCCGAGGGCCACAGAGAACTCTTAGGGTAGCCCATTTGATTCAAACATGAGTTAAAGTATATGGATTAAATTCTTATTAAAAGTGCGGATTCATTGAAAGTATGAGGAAACGCGAGAAAACCCCTTTTAAAACTGCACGTAAATCCTTTGAAAACTTACGAAAACCCAACGGAAAGATAGGTCCGTACGAGATCTAGAAAAATGTAGATCCGTGGATCTAAGTAATAAATCTTTTAACCAGTAAACGACGATACTGTCGGTAGTACCGAAGACAACGGGTGCGTTTTTGAACATGGCAAAGTTAATAAAAGATAAATACTGTTAAAGATAATGAAGCAGAGCAATCTTACGCTAATTTAATTATGAAATCACAGGATAAGATAAATCTTTTACCGGGACGAAGTCCCTGTTTCTAGCGCCAAATTGTGAACACGTAAATCACGTAGGCATCTATATGTTCACAAACAATATTCAAACTCTAGGTACCAACTCGTGCTGATAATACAATGGCATTGATTCCTTGGCTCAAAACCTTCGGGTTTATCATAGCCTCATCTAAGAATACTGCGAGTGGCGTTTACGCAAGGGGAGATAAAGAAAACGAAGCATAAAAGTAAAACTCATGAAGCGTTAGACAAAAATAAAGTGCTGAAGTGTAAATGAGACCGGGATTTACGTGGTTCAGCACTAAGGCCTACATCCACGGGGTTGTTGTTTCACTATGTACTTGATGGTTACAAAGATAGTCGAGTGACTTTGTAGTTTACATAGGTCTATCTATTGTAAAGGACTAACTTACACTTACAATCTTTTCTCTCTCTCCTTCCCCAGTTTTTCGATCCCATTACTCTTGGTGGAGAGGGGGTATTTATAGGGTTAGAGTGTGGGACCCATCTCTGAAGGCCGTTGGAACCTTATCTTCTTGTGTTTTGTGTCCATCACGCATGGGTCTTCGTTCGTAACTTCATCACGCAGAGTCATCCTCGTTCGTTCCACGGGTTGATCGATACGTATGCTGCTCAGAGTGTTTAATGCGGGTAGTTGAGGCGCCTGCTCGTGTCAGGCAAGTGTTCTCTGCCTCTGTCGCGTCCATGTCAGTACATCTTCTCTCCATCGTTGATCTTGGCTTCTTTTGGGGATGATATAAAGTAACTCTTTGGGAGTTATTTGGTGCTTCGCAGTACAGCGTGTTACCGGAACATCCTTTAACTTCTGCCCTTAGATTTGTTCGGGCAAAGATCCAACGTCGGCGGGATGGGCATCTTGGCTGTGGGCACATGTCATCATGCTTTGATGACTTTGTCCGCATGCTCTCCACGTATGTTCCTATATACACGTGTTTGATGATGAAATATGTGCACACAGTGCAAAACTCATGCTGCTGTTGTTATTTGGGATCAGAGAAATGGGTTTTGGCTAATGTTTTTGATTTTCGATTTTTAGGTGTTTGTTGTTGGACATGATTGGGGAGCTTTGATTGCATGGTATTTTTGTTTGTTAAGACCAGACAGAGTTAAAGCTTTAGTGAATACCAGTGTTGCTTTTCCAAGAAGAGCAGCAAACAAACCAACTGAGAGATTAAGAGCTGCTTTTGGGGATGACTACTATATATGCAGATTTCAGGTATCGTCTTCTTTCTTCTTTTCAAAATTGTGTGTGTAATCCCAAGAGATTTGCTACTTGGGGGTGTCACTTAATTGGCCTGTTTGATTGTTGTCATTTTTTACCGAGCATTGCTTGATGAATGTGTTGAAATCTAGATTTTCAATCCTGAAGGACCTATACTGATTGCATGATACAACTTACTGCTAGTTCATACCGGTGTGAACTTAAGAGCATGTCTTTAGTCAACAATGGAGTTTATGAATACTCTGCAAGCATCACTGGAATTGTGGTATTTCAAGAAGATCCTATATTTAATTTTCTTCCTAATTTGAATCCTGTGAATTCCATACACGACAAACTTATAGTGCTTAATGGTGTTTTCAGGAACCTGGAGTTGCAGAAGCAGAATTTGCTCGTTCCACCACAGCGAATCTAATTACGAAATTTTTCGCCATGCGCACCCCAGGACCACTATGTGTACCTAAAGAGATTGGGTTTGGAGGTTCACCAAATAAACCAGCTACCTTGCCATCTTGGTTGACAGAAGAAGATGTCGCTTACTATGCCAGCAAATTCGACCTTAAAGGCTTCACAGGAGGATTGAATTACTACCGCGCTCTGGATTTGTACGCATAATTTCAGTGTGTTTGTGGATTCATTTCCGCGCTCAAATAGACCCATATTCAAGAACTTACAGTTTTCTTTTGTGCAGGAGCT
The DNA here is from genome assembly GCF_003573695.1 of Papaver somniferum. Classification (NCBI taxonomy): domain Eukaryota; kingdom Viridiplantae; phylum Streptophyta; class Magnoliopsida; order Ranunculales; family Papaveraceae; genus Papaver; species Papaver somniferum. The sequence continues at coordinate 71,908,864 of NC_039367.1, forward strand.
GGGAGCTAACTGCACCATGGTGTAATGCAGAAGTGAAAGTGCCAGTGAAATTCATCGTTGGGAATGAAGACGTGACCTATACAACACCAGGGGCAAAGGAATACATACATGGTGGCGAGTTCAAGAAAGATGTTCTTTTCTTGCAGGAAGTAGTTGTACTTGAAGGAGTTGCTCGTTTCTTGAACCAGGAAATACCAGATGAAGTTAATGAGCACATTTATAATTTCATCCAGAAGTTCTAATATGTTAAGTTTTGGTTTTTCTTTCCTTCATGGTGTTCCACTCCAGTAAATCTACTTAAATTCAGCTTCTGAATAGAACTATGTACTTGCATAGAGTGAATCTATATATAAATAACTACTTACGTCAACTAGCCGTCTCCTCGAATCTTTTTGCCTCTTATGACCGGCCCAAGCAACAAAGGCCATTCAGTAAACATAACATTTGGGACAATGTCTGAATCATTTCATCTTAAAGAAAAGGGGTGAGCTTGATCAGCTAAACCTCCTTTGCAAGGGTATCTATGATGACAACCTACAAAACTGCACGAGGTTTGCAGCGGCATCTCACCCTCTTCCTTTGCAGCTGGAGGAAGATCCACCCTCAACCATTTTCCAGAATCGGCATCACAAAATGGTGGGGGAAACTTGCTGGAGGAAGATCCACCCTCCCCAAGAATTGGGGAGGCCTACAAGTCCCGGAACCCCAAATCAACCATTTTCCAGAATCAGCATCACAAAATGGTGGGGGAAAACTTGCTACGTTGGTTGATTGCTCGTGCAGGACAGGATAAACAATAGGAGAATTCATTATTTGAAATAGAGGGCAGAAAGGAACAACAAAAGATCCATCCTTACTGCAAGACGTGTTCTTACTCACAAGAGTGAAAATCTTGCATCACATAACTTGGTGGGCAAAATCAGCAAAGCTTCAGCTGCAGGCTGCAAACACATTTCCTAACAGCTAGCGGATATTGATCTATCTCAGGCATTATGCTTTCAAGTAAGACCAAACTAAAGTAAATTGATTTTAAGGAATAATTGACAAAACCTATGATTCATACCAGGAAAAGCACGATCATCACAAATATATGGAGAACCAAAACTATGATCTCAACTTGAATATCTTCAATAATTCTTGTCTAACAAAATTTGAAAAACAAACAGGCAAATTTAGTTTGATCCTTACTCAGTTGAAACACTTTTAAGTTTAACTCAACAAAAGACACAGCAAAATATAACTTAAACTCTGAATCCCCTACTGTTTCTCTTTCCTCTAGCCTTCTCGAACTTCCTTCCCTTTGATCGCACGTATGGCTTACTGTGACTGTGTGGAACACCAGGTGCTCCGAAGTGCTTCACAGCTTCACGTGAATTCTTAGGACCTCTAAGAAGAACCTGTAATTAAACCAAAATTAATTGACACATCAGTACAGACATAGCTAACAGAACCACAGGGGGAAAAGAACTTAACGGATACATTACAACTAATCTTAGACAGTTTATTGTGTTACAAAAATGCAGAAGGCCATCACATGTAGTTGGTTTTTTGGCTTCCTACAAGATCATCTTCTTAGGTTTGCACAAAACTCAGAAACTACAGTTAACTATAACCTATTGGAAAAACAGGAAACAGTTCTTCAAACAATCACAATGATGCCTTTACATGAAAGAAGCTAGGATGAGATGACCTCATAAACTAATGACGGGGTTCTTTGTGTTGATCATAAATACAAAACTAGCATAACTTCAGGTGAACCAATCAACTATGATGCAGACTAGTCACAAAATGAGGACAACAAATATAACAGTTCCCGCTCAAATAGTCTCTTGGTAACTGTCCTATGATAATTATGCCAACTTAAATAACAGATGGTTTACAGATCAAGCTCAAAAAACTGTAGCTGTATTTCCAATTGACATGATTGGTCTTTGTTGACAGTCGACACCATTCAATATGAATGGAAACGAAGCACAAACATCTATTTAAGCAAATATATTAAGCAATATTCATTCAACAATAAAAAGTCACAATTAATCTGCACACAATCACAGCTCACTTACACACTCTTTATCCATATACATCACAGGAGCACATACACAATGAGATGTAACTTCCACATGGAAATCAGGGTTTTTTAAGGACGTACCGTGTTCTGTCCAAGAGGAGCTCTTAGAGCAAGCTGATCAAAGGTCAAGCACTCTCCACCAGCTTTCTCAATTCTAGCTCTTGTTGTCTCTGTAAACCTCAAAGCAGCTACCTTCATTTTTGGTACTTCATAAGTCCTAACATCATCAGTAACTGTACCAACAAGGACAGCAATCTTTTCATCCTACAAAAACCAAATCAAACCCACAACAACAACAACAAATCAATATTACACCTCATTCTCTATGCTCAATACTTGTTGTGTCAAAATCACAAACAGAAGGTTCCAATAAAGAAAGAGAAACAAACCTTTCCTTCCATAAACTTGATCAATCTAGAGAGAGATAATGGAGCTTTATTAACCTTGCTCATAAACAACCTCTTGAGGATCACAGCATTAAAATTGCTTCCAGTTCTTCGTACCAAAAATCGGTACAGCTAAATCCATTACAGAACCAAAAGACAACATTTAATGAGATTTCAAGCGAGAATATGAAAATTATAAGAACCGGAGAAATGGGTTTCTAGATTTATACCTTGACAAGAAGTTTCAAGTAGATATCATCGGATTTTGGTGCTGTCCTTTTGGTTTTCTTGCTTTTTCCTCCTGCAATTAAATCGATACCCTACAAAACAGAACACCGTCGAAATGATGTTAGCAGTGAAGACGCAGAGAGTAGAAGGGGGGAGTGGGGAGAGGGAGAAAGTACCATTTTCTTCTTCTGGTGGTGGTGCAAACTTAGGGTTTCGCCTCCTCCTTCCTCTTCTGCTTCACGCCGCTGTTTTGGATGAAAAGAATGAGAGAAGCATTGCATGCATCTTAAAAGGATGGGATTTTAGGGTTTTAAAGTGATCCGGTACTGCTAAGATGAATGACCCTCTGTACGACCTAATAACATCGGTGTCAATTTTTTTATTAGAATCAATCGTGACCGTTTATAACTGGGTGGAACTCCCTGGGATTTTATTAGTTCTGGAATGCTGGAATAGCTTTATCCTGGACCTAGATTGGAAATAGCTAGAGTTTTGGCCTGAAATTGCTACCCTAATTTGAATCTAAGTTTTATTTTCATACTATATCATTAAAAATTAAGTTAAAAACAACTGTTACATGTGGTTCAAAAGGATGGCCCATCATTTTGGAACGCAGTATATAATTAAAAATTAAGTTAAAAACAACATGGGAAATGAGAAAATCAAAACTAAAAAAGCTCTTAAATTTGTAGCAAGAACACCAAAAAGAATAAAGAAAAAATCTTTTGCAATACGAAATTTTCAATTGTAGATACTCAATGAATGCTTACGGAACGTGAACCATAGAAAAATATTGAAGATTCGAGAAAGTCCATATGTATTTTAAGTTTTGTCACTAATACTGACAAAGGAGGAAATTATTATAGCGAATGTTTGGTTGAACTTACATACCTTGGTATGTGAAGTATGTTGTCATATTTTAGGTACCAAATTATTTCTTGGTATTAATCTACTAGAAAATCTCACATATTTAACCAAGCTTTACTCTCTAGGTTGGCCTAGAGGATGTGGGACCTTGGGGACACTATATTAATAATCCATAAGTACTTTGAGGGTTTAGACCCGCTTTTTTGTATTTGCCGATTTCATGGCTATTGGATTTGGCAGGACGTTAGGAAATGTATTGAATTCATAGGACTCATAACTGGATTTGGAAGTAACATGAAAACGGTAGATCAATTAATAGGTAGTGATACAAAAACTTGATAGGTGAATATCCTGGAAACTTCATTTGATGCTTTTATTGTTAGGAAGATATTGCTTGTTAGGATTCCCATGGTCAAAACAAAATTAGATGGACGGAAAATTACGATTGTTTTTCGCTGTTAAATCATCTTATAAACCCATTCTTAATGAGAATACTGACTTGTCTAACATACTGAATAGTGATTTTCCTTGGCTTAGTTTTTTGAAACTCAAATTGCCACCTAAAACTATAATCTTTTTATGGAAATGTATCCATGGTTGTCTTTGTGTGCTTGATAATCTGACTAGGTTTGGTTATAGTGTTGGTATTGCTTGTCAGAATTCTTATGATCATGTATAAACTACACAACATCTTTTTGTTGAGTGTGACTTTGCTAAAAGTGCTTGGGTGCTCCTTGATCGTAACCTACTAACTAGGATCCAACCCCATGGCATTAAAGTGTTGCTCACAAATTGGCTTAAAGACATAGGTTTATTCAGTTGGTGGGAGTCACTTTGTGGCACTTATGGAAGTTTAGATGTGTTTTAACTTTTGAAAATAGTAAAATAACAGATGTTGCCCTTGTTAATTAATACACAACTTTATTTTTCAATGAGAAAAGTCTCTTACTTTTGGTGCAGGGAATATTTGAAACATTCATCAAATGGTTGATATAATTGTTGGAGTATACTCCATACAAAAAATATAATATGCGAGTATTGGTATGATAATTTGATATGTTGTAGATACATGCATAAAAGCTAATGGCATCCAAATAAAGATAGCAGATGAGGAGCAGGCTGAGGTGATAGGTGCAGTGAATGCTACTTTATGGGCAAAGGAGGTGAACATAATGCACCTGCATTTAGAGGAACATAACCTTGATATAATTTCTATTATAAATGGGGAAGAAACAGTCGTCAAATGGACAACAAATCCTTTAATTAGGGATTGTAGAAGTCTTTTATCTAGTTTCAGATCTTGAAATGCAGTTATGCGCCAATAAAGGCCAACAATTCGCAAATCTATTAACGAAAGAAGCTTATAATTGCGTTTCTTGTTTGCTTATAATAAATGAGTTTCCTATGTGGTTATTATCCTCTTTAGAGGAAAACAATGTAGCTTAACTTGCGATTGTAATCTATCACTTTCCTACTGAAAAAGAAAAGACATTAGTCTACTACAATCATCTTCGGTTTGGAATAGATTAGGTAGTAGAGTTTTAGGATTTTCCAAATTACTCAACACGGATGAAGAATTTAAGATAATACAAAGACATCAATGTGAAGAAACTTCATCGAGGTAAGTAGCACTGTTTTTTTTTCCTATCGAACTCGTTTCCATTTAACTATCTATCAACCGCAAAAAAAGTCGCGTGATTTATTAGTTGATCATTATTCAAAGAAGAACATATCACGGATTAGCTTCTTCCTAAGTGCAGTGATGTTTCGATTTCCAAGCGCTTGCTTGTCTAGAACTCGAGACCAAGCTTGGAAGAAAAAAGCACAAGTGATATTGAAAATTGTAAGGCTTATAAATTCATTCTTGAGTTTGTAAGGTTTTGTTTTGGTAGTTTACTACTAACGATTTTCATTTGCTTGCACTACAAGAAAACATGGCTTTGGTGACGATAGTTTTTACGGTGAAGAATATTTCATTGTTGAAGCTTAGTTATTGTGACTAAAATAATTTTTGTCACCGTTGTTAGGTTTTCTGCGACGGGTTTCGGGTTTCGTCACTCATAAGTTTTAGTGACCTCAGTTAGAGACGAAATAATGTCTAGTCACTAATAAGTTTTTTGTGATTATATATATTTGTCACCATTTAATTCTATTGTGATGATGCTAAAAAATTGACATAAAATCGTTTTGGTGATAATTTATAAATTTTGTTACAAAAGAAAAGTTTATACTGACAAAATTAATTCGTCATTACCTAATTTTATAGTGACGAAACTAAATGTTTGACATTATATTTATTTTTAGTGACCATCAGCTTGTTTGGTTGCAAATATTTATATGGTAACAACTTCTAATCGTCACAAGAAAGTGCATTTGCAACTCAACGACATCACAGATTCTAAATGAAACCTTAGAAAATTCTCATCTTTACATTTACATTCAGTCAGTGTGCTCTGTTTAGCATAACCTCATAGCATCATTGATGTATGACAGCTATGGTATTGATATGCTTGCTTAGGTATTTCTATATGAATGTTATTTAACTCGTGAAAATGTAGGAGGGATCTGTTTATCATCAGTCTTAACACCTAATGCGGAGTTTAAGTCTTGTTATTTCTAGAAATCCTTTGAGGAGATTGGTAAGTGGAACTGGGTACCAATTATTGGGAACAAAAAGTAGTTCTGCTTGTCAAAGCATTCAGTTTTCATCCTTATTATTATTGGTTGGTTGTGAGAAGCTCTTGGTAAAAGCAACAAATGAGAAGGGCCAGAGCCTATACTTACTCCATTAAAGAAGGGATAGGTTTCCTTGTGCTTAGTCCTCATTGTAAAGTACCGGGTTAAAGAATCAATGTTAACTGATAGTATATCTTTATATTAAAGAAATTAAGTGATTCTCTTACATGCCCTGCCTCTTTCAGAAAAGTAAGTCAGTTTTTTATTAAGTTTAGAAGAACATACCATTTAGATTATTTTTAAGTAACTTTCCGCTTTGAATTTTGGGTTTTGGATCACATACAGCTTAGTGCTCCTGCAGCCTCTGTCAATAGAACTTTCAACTAGGTTCACCGTTATTATTAATATAGTTTTTCTTTGCATGTAGACGAAGATAGATACGTAGAAATGTAGACAGACATACGCAGATAAATGTAGGCATACGTGGTCGAAAATGCTAATTTTTTTGTATATTAATTTTTAAAAGAGAAAAAAAGGGAAGGTTGTGGAGTAAAATTCAAGAAACATGGTTGCGTGACCAAAATAGAATTTGGTCCACCAAAAATAGCAGTTGACATTACCATATCCATTTTCTTTACTTTAGGAACATATTGTTTGGTTTCTGCGATGTTTAACTTTTTTTAGCTTTTTTATAATTCATGTTGATTAGGAATGTTAAAAGGTTTATATATTTTCCATGACTTTTATTTGCACTCTTGAAACCTGCCTTTTAGGAGCCTAGGATAGAATATGTTTTGTCTAACGTTTACTCTATTTCTGTTGCAACATCAACTTAATTGGTAAGGTTCTTACTTGTTTTTCATTTCCTTCCTAAAACGGAAACAGAAGTCTGGATCCGAGCAAGCTGAGATTGACACCTTTTATGGCACCCAAACGTATATCAATAAAAAACAGGCGAAGTTGTTTGGATTTCTGATGAAGATCGCATCAAATGGGTGAGTATAGACATTATTAATTTTTTATGTTGTTTGTGTCTACATCCAATTAATATGTGTAATCTTCTCGTAGCTATACAACAATTGATTCTAACAGTGAAGGAGTTCATGCGATGACACAATCGCAGCCTGATAGAATTCAAGCTCAGGATGACCATATATGCCCATAATGAGGTTATCAAAACGTGAAAAGAAGATAACGAAAAGTTCACAAGAAACATACAGAATTTGATGCGTACTCTTGGGCTAAACGAAATTACAGCTAATGGAACAACCGAAAGTTGAATGCCATGCCATAAAATCAATTGTTACATTATTGTTTTAGTATTAGTATTATCTTCTTTTTAACTAGTAGTAGTGATTATTTATTTATTGGTAGTTTATTTATCAGTTTTTTTTCGGTTTGGATCTTGCTTGAACAATTTATTTTAAAGGCTAATTATTTTTTGTTCAACTAATATTCTTTATTTATTTAAATGCTTATTTGTTTATTTTTGTCTTTTGTGTAATAAATCTCATTGGAGTCGTCGGTGGTAATATAGGCTAGTCACAAAAGAAAATATAGGCTAGTCACTTAAGAAAATTTGGTGACGAGTTTGGCATGTTGAGAATAGTTAGGATGAGGGTAGTGTTGTGTCTCTAATAATTTCTGAGATGAATGACTTCGTCAGAAAAATTCTTTTGGAGACGACTATATTAATCTTGATGGTTTCAGTGAAGATGAGAAGCCAATCATGCTGGACGAATCAATTGACCCATCATTTGGAAACCCTATCTGTAATGTTTCAGGATCTACCGTGTGTTTAGCTGTTGTTGCACCACAGATGCCTGATTATTATCCAAGTTTGACGTGCTCGTTTTGTTCTCAGAAAGTTCATGAACTATCAAGATGTTACAAGTACAGACATCAATTGAGGCACACCAACAAACTTCAACGAAGAGCAAATCAGCTAGCAAGGAAGCTTAAACTTGCTCAGAAGACTACTGAGGTATGTAAGGTTTTATCTTCGTTTAAGAAGTCTGTTTCCAAAGACAAAACAAGACCATTTGAGAAGAAAGTATGGTCAAATCGTTTTGATAGACAGAAGTCAGAGGATTCCTCTCATGAGGAAAATGGTGGACAAATCATTGTTCACCACAGCACAAATTAATTCTGTTGTTTGGTAAATCTTGTCTCATGTGCCTGTTCAACAGAGACAAGGTTGTGAATGCACAGGCTTTAGGAAAAGTTTTCTTAGGTTTATCCTTTTCTGTCTATCAAATAAAAGGAAGGGTTACTTTCGACAATTCTACTCTTTATAGGGTTTAGAGTTGGACGTCCACGAACCTGTTTAAAGGTTGCGAACCCTACATTCCTTTTTCCTATCTGATATCCTTTATATCTTAAGACTGCTTGTTAGGATTGTGAATTCCACTCACAAAAATCAGTTGTTTATAACTGTTTCATAAAGCATCATATCTTTGGATGGAAAGGATGCCAATATGATTGTTAATCCATCAATCAAGGAAAAAGAGATATCTCCAGTAATTCCGTCCTTGAAAAGAAAAAGGAGGAATACAAGAAAACCAAGGGTTGTCCCTTCTAACTCTTAGAAGTTCTCCGATGTTCTTGAGGAGTTGAAGGAAGTAAGAAAGGGGATTCTTGATATTAAGGTTTGCGTTTTAAGATCTTTGGAAATTCAGAAAGCCCCGGTTCGACATCATCATCCAAGACGGTTTGTTGATATTAACTCCTATCTTCACGAACCATATGTACCAATGGCTGTTGACGACAAGGAGTTCGGGAATGATAAAGAATTTCTCAAAGACATTGTTGCCTAGTATGTCTTCTTTTGGTTTAGTTGGAAGAATAACTAGTGCTTTGAATAGCGATGATTGTGACTACACATAGCTATTATTTTCATCTTCTTGTTTTTAGGTTTTTGGTTAAATTCTAAAACTATTTGGAGGATGATGTTTTGCAATATTTTTGATTTGTTATATTGCAACTTGTTATGGGATTTTGGTGTTTATGTCCGTGAACTTTGTTGTCCCATATTTTTGTCAAAAGTAAAGTCGTTCATGATCGGTATTCATTTATTGGTTTAAGAATGAATAGAATTTTGACATACACAAAAGTTAAACCTATATTGTCAATCTTTGACGGAAGATAGGTTAAAATCTTTTGTATCCAAGGATTATTGCTATTGTATATGCTTGTGCAAAAGAATGAATCCTTGAGTATTCCACAATATTGATCTTCATTGATCCATCCTTTTTGTATTACCGTGAGGCTCCGTGATGTATCTTATGTTGAGAACGATACAATTAAGTGGATTATTTTTGATTAGCTTGGTTGGTTGTTCTGTGAAGTACGTTATGTTGAGCATTTAGAACTAAATTAATCATCTTCTTGGTTATTTAGTTATTACTCCACAAGTTCTCTTGTGTTGAGTATATGAACGATTAAGCCAATCACTCTCTTGTATGGTTATCTTAGTCGTTGCTCCGTAAGTTTACTTATGTTGAGCATAATGAATTAAAATTGATCACTTTTTGTGTTTAATTTGATTATGTATTCCGATTGAATTATTCATGGGTTTACTTATGAATAATTTGATTGAGTTTTGGATATAAAAATCATTCTCATGGTTTTGGTGTCCAATAAAAATCCTTCGTTTCTCTTGAAATTAAGGTCGCTCGTTGTTGTTCTTTCGGGAATGACATCAAATGGGGGAGAGTTCTTTTGAACTTGTGTTTAATGGTCATATCTTGAGGGGTGTGCGGCTGTGAAATTTTAGAGGGGTTATCTTGTATCTTTAAACTCCTTGATGAATGTTGTTAGCTTCGGCTATATGATTGCATCTAAATAAGATGATGTGTGTTTCTTTCTCTCAGTCATGAAATGTCTCTTACGGAAATTTCATTATGATCCCGTTCTTGTACCTTTGCCAATTTTATTGGCAAAAAGGGGGAGAATTAATATGTAGTTCACACTACAAATACATATGGTTTTTGGATTATTGTGTAAGGGGGAGTGGTTTTCATGTGAGATGGAGTATTGACTAAGGGGGAGTGATACATATCACCATAGTATTATTGTTGAAGTTGTGATACAATTGGACTTTGACACTGTATAATAATACTATGACACTGTATAACAATGATCGAGACTGATGCTTTCTCATTGTTATAGCTACGGATCTTCAACAACGGTGATGCTAAACTTACAACCTTTGGGATCATTGGAGTACTTGGAAGTGAAAAAGATTTCGAGGAATGTTGAAGATTAGACATGTGGAATAGGAGCTACTAAAGTTTCAATATCTTTTTTGTATTCCATATGTATTGATAGTTTTGTCACTAAAATTGACAAAGGGGGAGATTTTTAGAGCACTGCTCGGTCAAACTCGCATCCGTTGTTATCTCAAGCATGTTTGTCAATGTTAGTGATCAAAACTATAAGTCTTGATTTCTAGTCTCTTATAGCTAAGTCTCGGACTAGGATAGTAAGTGTAGTTGAGCTCAAGGACTTCATGGCGATTCATCATACAAGTAGAAGATCTACTCAAGGAACCGGTGGAACTTCTCGACAAAAAGGTATGTGGAGACTTGAACTTATCTGTCACTCAAAAGTCTATCTATTATATCTCCTACTCTTTGAGACAAAAGTCGTATGCTATATATATAGAGTAGATTATACACATTTGGTATTTCGAGCCGAGTATACCTCGCCTATCTATATCTCGAAATATGTGTTGGTAAGCTTTTCACTTCGACCAAGTTTATCTTTACCTAGTGACAAAAGTCATGAATGTTTCAATCACTTTGAAAATTTCTTTGACGAGAAATAGTGTAACAACTATATAACGTCCTCTAAGAATATTTCAATGATTGGAATGAGAGTTTAGATTACATAACCAATAGATTCCTTGAACCGAAGTTTTCGAACTTTGTTGATCAAGAGAACCGGAAGTATGGCAAGTGCCAAGTCCGCGAACTCAGTCTGCGAACTGCCGATGTTCTCAAACCCGAGAATTTCTGCTGGAGTTGACAAACTATTTACGTGAGCCAAGTCCGCGAACCGGCGAAGTTCTAGAACCCGAGAATTTCTGCTGGAGTTTGTAAACTCTATCCATTGTCTTAAGTCCGCGAACCTAGTCTGCGAACTTGAGAAGGTTATATATCTAAAGATGATTTCTGAACTTAATCTTGAAAGACTAAGGAATGCATTTGCAAACCATGGCTACTAAAGTTCATGAACCGGTTCGAGTGAATCAAATCATCTTTGCTTCAATTGTGTCTTGTGTAGTTACATAAGATTTCTTGCAATTGAACAACTCTCTTAACTAGTTCATTTGAGTCAATTGAACTAGTTATGGTGAAGAAGAACATGGTTGGTATGAAATGCTCTTATGGTTAACCTTTTGGTAGACTATTGTTGAACCAACAATGTACACGTTTGGGTGTGGTTAACAAACCTAGAAGCGTACAGTTATTTGTGTATGACAAGCTAAGTTTTCGATCTAACGGTTCAGAAATATTAGCTTGAATCTAAATCACGTTTTCATCTAACGGTGAATATTGATTGCTTTGTAACTAAGGCAAAACCCTGATTTGAAAGGCTATATAAAGGAGACATCTAGTATTGTGCAAAACTAATCCCCACAACTTACGTGTGATACTAGTTTGCGTGCTAGAGTCGTTTCTCCTTTAACCTTGGATTTTGTTCTTCTAAAACCAGGTTAACGAATTAAAGACTTCATTAGGATTGTGAAGCCAGGCCGATACTACTTTTATCGTAGTTGTGTAATCTGATCTTGTATCTTCTATCGTAATAGTACAATCATATTGATTGGCTTGAGATTGTGAGAGTTCTCCGATAGGCAAGATATAAAAGTAATCACAAACACCTTCGTCTCATTGTTTGTGATTCCGCAACATCTTGTTTCGCTACCATACGATTAAGATTGTTGTGAGGTGATTGATTAATCTAGGATGTTCTTCGGGAATATAAGACCGGATTATCAATTGGTTCCTGTTCGCCTTGATTATTATTAAAAGACGGAACACAAACTTTAGGGTTTTTCTGTGGGAGACAGATTGATCCTTTGATAGACTTGTCGTGTGAGACAGATTTGTTTAATGTTAAAGCCTGCGATTTTGGGTCGTAGCAACTCTTAATTTTGGGTGAGATTAGCTAAGGGAATCAAGTGCACAGTATCCTGCTGGGATCAGAGGCGTAGGGAGTACAACTGTACCTTGGATCAGTGGGAGACTGATTGGGGTTGAACTATAGTCCAGTCCGAAGTTAGCTTGGAGTAGGCTAGTGTCTGTAGCGACTTAATACAATGTGTATTCAATCTGGACTAGGTCCCGGGGTTTTTCTTCATTTGCGGTTTCCTCGTTAACAAAATTCTGGTGTCTGTGTTATTCCTATTTTCGCATTATATTTGTTTATATAATTGAAATAATACAGGTTGTGCGTTTGAATCAATCAATTGGAAATCCGACCTTTGGTTGTTATTGATATTGATTGATCCTTGGACATTGGTCTTTGGTACCGTCCAAGTTATTCCTTGTATTTGATTAAGACTCGCAGGATCTGCTTGAGTAAATCAAATCAAGAGAGAGATATAAACTCGTTGATATACTTTTAATTGATTGAGTCTTGTTGATTCTCTTGAAAGTATATTCGAGTTTGTCCATACAGATTGCTAAGCGAAATATTGGGTGGTGTTGTTAGACTCCCGCTTTTTCAGTCCCACATTGAACGAAGCAGGCAGTAAGGCTGGCGTTTGGTCGAAGCAGCAAGGCTGACGCTCGAGCAAGCACAGCAAGGCTATTCAGGCAAAGCAGCAGGGACAAGGCTGACGTTTATTCAAAACATGCACACGGCGGGTCCCACGTCCAGGGTTATATGCGCAAAAGGCTAGTAATTGTGGCACAATTTTCTATGGGCGGGTCAAGCTACAACCTAGGAATAGGTTTTGCATGCATCAACGAAAAAGAACAGTATATTCATAGGGTTCGTTTCTCGTTTTACTAAGAAACCCTAGCAATATCGACGACTTTGCTATCAATTTTGTTAGTGGAATTAATCATGGTATATTTTGCAAAAAAGCCTCACCTACAACGGGATGGTTTTTCTCAAAGAACAAAAGGGTTTACCTAAGAATTAGGGTTTGTACCGAAAAAAAAGACAAAGCTATGAGAAAACCTTGAAGCACTTACCTTGTCGACGGACGGCATCGGCGGCAGGTGGCGTCGACGGGAGTAGCAGCAAGGTCACGGACAGGAGAAGCTAGGCGAACAAAAAAAAAAGATAAGGTAAATACAAGGGTTAACACTCCTCTTATACACAAACAATTGAGGAATTCTAATAGGAGAAGGATTCCCTTCTTGGCTCAAACACTCAAAGGAGGAAACCGGTCCCACCAAGGCCCATGGTCACGCCCAGTATAATCACGCGGATGATTGCCAACATGACCGGCCATATTCCCTCCAGGTAAACTTCCTTTATCTTGTCTTTTACGTTGTATACGTCACCATCTCATGCCTACCCCACAATAATGCAACCATTATGTGCTAGGCAGGAGACTTAATGTTGATGGTGGATTTTAGTTTAGGGCTAAAATTATAAAACCAGATTTAGTGTGCCGACATCCTGCAAAGGGTAAGGTCATTTGACAAACGATGAGCGCATAAATCCTCTCATTTTTATTTATTTGAAGCAATTCAATAGATATACAAAATTCACTCAGAATAGTGCATGTAGCAACAATCTCAAATATTCTGTGTATTTATAGCATTATTAATTAATGCATGAGTTGCCTTGTATTTCCTGTGTTGTTCTCAGCAGGACTCTCATTATTGGTGCGGCATGATGACTGAGTGTTTACTCTGAGCAGAGTAACACGAATCTCCAAGTGTCAATAGTGAGGTATGCACGAAATACCCGCATGCCATACCATTCTCTAACCAAGAGAACCCTGTGTCGGTGCACTTATATTATCCCGATCGAGCATGTTTAATTCTCTAAGGGAAATCTGGAATGTCCATGTCAGTCTCAAAACGATCACGGCCACGCAAGTTGGATGCATAATTTAACTAGCCTAGACGAACCCTAACAAGAGCAGGCAATCACTGTGATTTTCACCGGCGGGCCCGCCTATTCCCTAGCCGGCCGAACACCACGATATACCCCTAACGCCTGTCAAATGCCGGCCCCAAAGAGGGATGGTCGCGTTGCTTTGGGGAAGGATCAAACGAGCAAGACCGCTCAAAGCAGTCTTAAAATCATCATGACCGTCCAACTTCACCAGCCTGGTTGGACGGATTAGATCATCCCACAATTGATCAGTGAAGCGCTAATGCACACATTAGGGGGCCCACTCCTCGCCCACCTGATCGGTTTTCTCACGACCTAGCCCTAGAGAAATGAACGCTTGCTCGAAGTGTGGATGGCGTGATGCTTAAAGGGTCGCGGAAATCCCACTAGAGTCCTAAATTGATCTCAACCATCCAACTTAGCCAGCATGTTTGGATGGATTAGATCGCGCCTATGACCATCAGGGAGGTGCATATACGTTCACCGTCAGCACAACGTGGGCCCCACACAATCGGCCTCTCCAAAGGAGAATTATAACTTGCCAAACCGATTGGCCAAAGTCACGCGTGCGTGACCGTTTTAAAACCCTAATTAGGGTTTGCGGCGCTGCATAACTGTCGCAGTTCGATCACGTCCATCCATCTTCGCCAGCCTAAACGGAGGGTGTAGATGTAACCTTAAGAGGTACCAAGAGTATCAACGTGGTCACCGTGTGCCCACCTATGCGTTGACTGATCGGCCTAGGCCAACCATGGACGAGCGCCTCGAAATGCGCACCCAAAGGAGGCATGTCACGCAGTTCCCAAATCCTATGCGGCAGAGGATTTCTATCGCGAATCGATCACGACCACTCATCTTTACCAGTCGACTTGAGTGGCCTAGATCACACCTTCATGAGACAAAGTGGTACGGACATGCACACCGGCAGGCCGTCTACACGCATGCCCGGTCGGTCCCATCAAAAACTTTGTCCATGCTTGGTTTCGGTCAAGCTAAAGAGTGATGCTTGCGCACCTCTTTAAAACCCCAAAATTCATCAACGGTCGCATACATATGCCGCAGATCATCTCGTCCGTCCAACTTTGCCAGCTTGGTCGGACAACCTAGGCTAAGACTTAAACGGTCAATGAGGCACCTTGGTGATTACCGACTGTCACTCTACCACAAGGAGTGATCGGTCAAGGGATGGCCCACCCATGCGTCCTCTAAACGATCACTCGAAGATGGTTGGGCATGCAACTATTTTAAGACGCTTAATCCGCGACTTACTCCGTTAATCTTTAAAACAGCGATGCTTCATACATATTTATTGTATTCGATGCATTACATGCATAAAGTATACACGATATTTCATGAATATCGATTTTCCTAAATAACTCAGTTATTTAACCTAGCACCGTATGCTACTTCATGTGGGTCCCACGATCCACTCATTCGAGACATCAAGCATGTCACAAACTGGGGGATACTTACTGGGGTATTGGTCTGGCGGTTTACAGCGTGCGGCGTGCAACACACCCATTTATAAGAACGTGTCAGGAGGCATGGACAGTTAAGATAATGAGGGAAGTGGGCTAAGACGTAATCGTGCAATCACCTACACGACCCCACTACTCCATCACTCAACTTCCTCCACTTCATACGAGATGAGGGTTTTTTCTCAGTGACTTGTATAAATAGGTCCTTTGCCTATTTCCAAACAACACGAAAAAGACACAGAGAAAACCAAGTGTTGTCATAGTATACAGAAAACACCCAGAACTGATAACTTTCACTGTGCAAGCCAGTTCATCATTCTGATACAAGTCATAAACAGCCAACACCTTCATAATCTCAACACCTTCTTCGCTTCCCTCCCTAAGATCAACCCCATCTCCTTCACTTTGTGACCGAAGCAAGTCTGGAACGACCATTTCTTGGTTTAGGCCAAAATTGTATAGATTGATCTCTCGAATCAAAAGCACTCCCGTGCAATGCATTTTTTTAGGGTTTAGATTCGTTTCTCATACACACACACACACCCAAATTTACCAAAACCAGCAGAAATAGTTTTCTCCCATGAAGAAATCTGTAACTAGTTGCTCCAGAAGTAGAGCACAATGAGATCGAACCATGCTTTATTTTGATTAATTTCAAATAAATAGCATATTTGGCCTACGCAATCCAGGTAGAACTTAGTTCTTTGACAAATATATGGGTATTTGGTTTGGTAGTGCTAACCAACCTAGTGTAAAGCCTGTGGGACATATGTGGTTATTTGTCACAAAGTGTAGTGAGAAGAATGAGGTCTTAAAGTATAAAGAATCACCTTGTGGCGCGAGGTTTCTCACAAAACCCTGAATCGCTTACTCTTTTGAACATTATAATGTTCAGTTAATTAGTTTGCTTGGTAGTTTCAAAGGAACTTGAAACATGGTAGATGTGGTTCTATCTCTGGAGATTTAGACTCAAAGATATTTGCAAAAGTGCATCATGGCGTTTTGCTTCCCAAGTCGAATGACTCTAAACCACGGAGTGTGTTTGCAGTTACACTGGAACACTCACTTATTGATTTAAACAATCAGGCGGATGTGGTATACCCGTCAAAGTGACTATTTGATTGGGAAGGGATAAACAAGTAAGGTTTCGTGCCATGCGTATTAAATAAGTTCCTGATTCAGAATTATAGCTATCTATGTCGACGGTATGGACATGATAAGTAATCTTATTGGAATAAGAGATCTTACAAGCTATTTAAAATCTGAATTTGAGATTAAAATCCTGGGAAATCTCGATCTTATCTATGTTCTAAGCTAGAAGACCGAGCTTGTGGTATATTATTCCACCAGTTTGCATATGTCCATTGGCAGGCAATTTAACAAGGACGTGCATGATGCTAGTACTCCCATGATTAGTCGAGTTTCAAATGTTCATAAATGACCAATTCGTCTAAAGGAAGATGACGAAGTTGGCTCGGGAGATGAACTTTCCTTATCTAAGTATAATAGACGTATTATTGTGCTTAGCATAATGTACTCGACCAAATGTTACATCCTCAATGAACTTGTTAGCTAGATATAGCTCAGCGCCAATGCAACGTCATTGGAACGGTATAGTGAATGTAATCATGTACTTAAAAGTAACCATTGACATAAATTTGTTTTATCCATGCAAAGACATAAAAAAGGAATGCTAACGAAAGTGCAATCCAAAGGTTGTTGATTATAAAGGAACACTAATCGCTTCCCCAACGAAAGTAATCAGGGGGAGTACGGTAGACTATTTTCTAGGTCATTACCGATATTCAGTTTCGAAAAGTACATGACTAAAGGAACAGTCTGGAAAAACTCTGAAAGTAATCAGGGGGAGATGCCAACATCAGGGGGAGGATCCAAGGATATGATGTCGACATAATTTACTTCGAAATTGAAATTGTGTTGTACTCTTTTTCCCTTCGATCGAGAATAGTTTTTCCCAAAGGGTTTTGTTACTCGACAAGGTTTTTAGCAAGACAATACTAAAAGCATCAAGTATGTTGAACTTTGAAGACATAAAGATCGCGTTGATATTATTGAAAATATCTGAATCAAAGAAATGAAACACGATAGTCCGTTAAGCAACGTAACTTCCAGAATCAACAACATGGTTCTATAAACATCCAAGTCACCAAAGTAAAGTGTGATAAACTCCTTTTGACTGCATTAGACTAATGAAAATTGTCTGACATTAGGGGGAGCATCTAATGGTGTGTTGAAATCTTTTCCTTCACCGAGGTTACTTTTTCCCACAAGGTTTTGTTGCTCGGCAAGGTTTTAAATGAGACAACAACAAACACCGGGAAGTAATTTCCCAACTAAGGCTATTGTATTTCCCACAAGGATTTTCTGCCTTAGGAGTTGTGAAGCAACTAATCAACTTCAAGGGGACAAAGTGATCATCTGCAACAGATCACCTTTACTTGCATCTGTCACGTTGTACTCTTTTCCCTTCGTCAAGGTTTTATCCCACTGTGTTTTCCTTGTCAAGGTTTTAATGAGGCAACATATTCAAGTCCAACTTGTTATAAGTTTGCTTAATATTGTACTCTTTTTCTTTAGTTCAGGTTTTGTCCCTCTGGGTTTCCCTGGCGAAGTTTTAACGAGGCAATTAACTTAGACTCATCGATTTGTGAAGGTCGTATTGCATGTGATGAACAACATGTAAAGTAAGAGACAACATGTGAAGTACTACATGTGAAGTTTTGTCCCTTGTCAAAGTTTTAATGAGGTAATTGATTTCGACACAAGTCATCAAGGAGATGATGACATTTGAAGAACTACATTCGAAGCACCATATGTGAAGCACTGCGTATGAAGTTCTATTGAACCGCACAAGGGGGAGTGTTGTAGGGCCTATGGCCCATAAATGTGCGGCCCAACTAGGTAGTTAGGGTTTTTCCATGGTTGTGTATAAAGCATACTCTGCTATGTAATATGGTTGCTGCCTATCAATACAATTTCTCTTGCCGTTTCTCATACTCTTTGTCTTCTCTATGTTTTTCCCTTAAAGAGAAACTTAGTTTTTTAATTTTGTAGAATGATATTTTTGTAAATTAAACAAATTAATGGTAAACGTACCTACCTCTAGGGTACCCCTTATCACCATTGGCTAAGGATATAATTGTCAATTTGAAAAACGCAAAAGTTTCTTATATACCCAGAAACAGGCTTCTTAGTTTAAGCAACAACACACCAGCCACAGCAATTCAAAGTCAATAAGGGGGACCGGGATTGTTCCTAAGTCAAACATCCTGGGAAATGGGCAAACACCCAAAGATGGTACTGTACCTGGCTGTAGGTAAACACCCAAAGATGGCACTGTATGCTCTTGGCTGTAGAAACCAGTAGGCAAAATATTCAACAGACATGTCATGGAGATAATTCCTTCTGATATCTTTATTTAAAACGAGAATTGCTTAAGATTCGGCTGTTGTCTTTTAATTTGCAGTTCAGGAGCCATTTATGACCGGTATAAGCTCAAACTAGTAAAGTTTTATTTATTGTGCTTTTTTTTTGTTGTTCTAATAAATTACAACATCATCGGTTAGCATAATAAACTTTGACGCTCAACGCAACCAACTTTCATGTAACATCTATCACATTTTGAGCTCCTTTTCTCATATGTTCCCTGCCATAATCGAATAGATTGATAAATAAGGTGTATCAAAACAATTCAGGTAATGTTGGGCTTAAAGTTTGTGCTCATGTAAACGACATACTATTATCTTACTTACCATACACATGTGAACCAAATGAGGATTGTCTTCACTCTTCTGAACATGAGGAAAACACGAATCATCTCGTATGCAAAATAAGCAGCTCTGGTTTTTCAATTAATAGCTTCCATTCGTTGCAGAATCTTGCAACAGTTGCTCCATCTACAATTCTATGGTCTGCCCCAACGTTAACCTGCGAAAAGAAACCACCATTACTAATACATTATCAGATTAACCCACCTATAAGAGTAGGGATGAAATTCCAATCTGCAATATATGTGTACTACTCGATGACCAAAGCAAAATGTGACTGTGGTGAATCAACTCATGAGTATCATCTTTAAGCTGATGTCCATTTGTTCTTTATATGGATTCAGAGTAGTAAGAAGAATGTCAAGTACTGTACAGCAAAAATACTTCTACTTACATTCATGATTGATGCCGGATAGATACTTCCATCATCTGCGAACCGTGGAAGTTTCTGGATTCTACCAATTGCAATGATAGCAACTTCAGGTAAGTTGAGAATTGGGGAGCCAAACTTTCCACCTATCGAACCGATGTTGCTTAAAGTTATCGTCCCCCCAGAGATATCTTCAGAGCTAAGCTTGTTAGTTAATGCCAATTGTTGTAGCCGTGACAATTCTTTTGTTATCTAATAACATAGGAGAACAGGCTTTAACATGATATTTCCACTTCCACATATATCAAACAAGAGTAAAATGGTGAACAAGATATGTTTCCACTATTCAACAAAACAGAAGTGGGACTTGGGAGCAACTTAACTCCAGAGAAATTGGAAAGAAGATATGATGTAGAGCATCCACAATCACAAATTGCAAAGCTATCTTAAAATGGTATTCTAAAATAAGATATTTTGTGTATAACACGGAATACTGTTTGAATTTATAATTATGTGCACGGTGTTTTAACAAACACCATCAATAGGTAAGCGGTGTTTTAAACAACATCAACTCTTTAGGCGCTGTTTTAAACAGCAACAACACTTTTAAGCGCTGTTTTAGCATGCACTCATTCTCATGCAGTGTTTTGAACATTGTATGTTCTAATTGGGAAATTTAAACTAGAATGTTATATATACCATTTCAGTTTAGCATATATGGTAAATTCCCGCATACCCATTGCCGCAACTAATATGGTAAATATACCATTTTGACTCCCTGACTGTGGATGCTTTTCGAAGTTAGATTAAAATGACGATATTTATGATATTCAAGTACAAGCTTGATATTCTATTACAAATATAAACGACGTACATAGATGTCACATTCCAAGATACTTCACCCGATGAAAGAAAATCAATAAGTAATTGGAGAAAGAAACATGAGAAAAGTAGCATATCTGACCTCCAAAATGGATAATGATTGAACCTTCTTTATGTTCGGCACAACTAAACCATTTGGAGTAGCTATAGCAACCCCAATATTGTGGCTGCCTGCCATGAACCAATAGAAATTCAAAATGAAAGTTCAAAATCCATGATAAGGAAAAAACTTCAACACCTGTTTAAGGATGTGATGATATGGAGAGAGTGTGATGCTTTATACCTTTAAGAATGACCTCATACAACTCTTCGTTGAAAGAACTGTTAACTATGGGGTATTTAGTTAATGCCATAGAAAGAGACTTAATAAGGAAAGGCAGGAAGGTATGTTTGACATCAGGATCGGAGTTGTCATTCTGAAAAGATGCTTTAAGCTTCAAGAGAGAATTACAATTTATCTCTTCTAGATAGTGAAAATGTGGAACTTTTGCTGCCATGGTCATGGATTTCACCATTGTTCGCGGGAATCCCCTGTACCAAAATATTGATATCTTACTAGCCAAATTTCATCGTATTCAAGAAAATACACAATGCTGATGTATCAGAATACAACGTAGAACAACTAAAACACATAGTATAACAGGATGTCAGAACTTCATAGTGTTAAAATATGTTGGCAGGCAATATTCGGAAGCCTATAAAGGTTTGTGCTTGAGTAATGATTATATAACTGAAAGTTTTTCCAGATGCAAAGGAACAAGAAGCATTACCTTAGAGGCATTCTTGTATCTTCAAAGTTACATCCATCCAAAGACAAGGCACATGCAGTGTCTTCCTCTTTAATCTGCAGCTGTTCAGTGGAGCTTGCTTGTGGATGTGCAACTAATTGACAAAGCCCTATGTTGGCAGCATATTTAAGGACATCTTCTTTTAGTACCCTTCCATCTTTACCAGTTCCTAGAATATCATTAATATTTATACCATATTCCTTCGCCAGGTGACGAACAGTTGGTGTAGACAGAACTCCCCCTTTGTGATTCTTATCAAATGAAACACCTTCGCTACCTGTTTCAAATGTGTCAGATGGCAAAGGTAGTGTTTCATTTAAAGCCTCAGATATCAAAGTAGAAGCCTGAGATCCAGAAATCATCTTCAGAAGAGTTTCTCCTACCTGCATATTGAGCGCATAGCATCAAAGAGCTTTCAAGATGTATCAAAAGAAAGTAAACTCATTCAGAAACGCGAAATTATTCCTTCACTTTGCCCTTTAGTTGAAAAAACAAAAACACATATACCAAAAAGTATATCGGAAAAGCAAATCACCTTAATGACTTCAGTATATATGTTATATGTCCCATCTATCTATTTCATAAATATAAATGTTGGTTTGAACATAGCTGCATATTCAATCTGAAACCAGTTTGTTTCACTAGCCTTTCTTTCCTATACGCTACACTTTTGGACATATAAAGGAGAAATATGCACAAAAGTTTGTAGCTGATATTTTAACAGGACCCTTACTTGTTGCACCATAAAATTCATGCAACAAAAGCACAATGTTTTACCTTCACTATGTCACCTGGACCATAAAGAATCTGCAAGACTTTTCCTTTATACCGACTAGTTATTTCGATGGTCGCTTTATCACTTTGAACTTCACAAAGTGGTTGAAACTCTTCAACTTGATCCCCCTGCCACATAAAAACATCAACTAATAAGTCTCTCTCTACAAAGCAGCACCCACAGCAATATGAACTAGTCCCATTAACTTAGACAAGATTACACACACTCACCTCTTCCACAAACCATTTGAGAAGCTCGCACTCGGCAATACCCTCACCAGTTTGAGCTAATGGAACATCAATTACCTCACCCACTGGTTGATCAAGTACAGCTTCAGTTGAGAATCCACATTTCTTTATTGCATATGAACTCTTCAGCTACAAAATTTAGTACCCAAATAGAATAATAAATAAATAAATAGGTCTCTAAAACTCTCTTTGCTCAGGGAAAAAGATGTAAACTTTATGTAGATTTCACTGAAATTAACAATTCAAGCAAACCCGGGTAAACAATACATAATCACAGCCAACAGTAGAATCAATTTAACAAAACATATAAATCTTAATTAACCTGAAAGAAATTTGATCAAACCCAATTTATTTCTAAGGAAACACCAAATTGAGCTTACTTTTCAAGTATCATGCGTAAACTTACATCGAATTGCGTAGGTGAAGAAGCCGAAACAGAAGTGAATTGTGGAAACCCTAGAATCAAAGTCTTCTTTACTGATGATGATGGTGGCACACACTTATTAACGTACGCGCTACAGACATATCTTGCACCGGAGATGAATGATTTTTTCTGCAAAATACGCCTGGAAATCATTATTTTACGCCGAAATGCGAAATATACCACTTCTTCACAAGAATTGTTTAGCGGGAATTGAGAAAATTTTGATGAGATCAAGAGAGTTTTTGTGATTTTTTAAGAAATTTGAAATCAAACGGTTGTGATTGATTTAAAAGTATCTAGATGAAATGAAATCCGTGAATGTATGTAATGATATATGATCAGTATGGGGTTTTACAGTTGGGAGTTGATGAGGATTGACACGTTGGATTAATGTTAGCATGTAAATCCCCTTTTGTAAAGATATGCTTAATTAATTATTTGGGTTAATACATGTTTTGTGATGGCTAAAGATTTTGGTAATTAAAGAGTGATGGCTAATTCTGGTACAAGAATCAAATAAAAAAATGCCGATGAATCATTTTGGTCATCAAAAGGGATGCCATTGTGTCATTACACTTCTTTTTTTCCTTCCAAAAGAGGCAAGTTCATAATTTCATATGCATGATTTTTTTTTTTTTTTTGATGGAGCATATTAATTGATAAAACCGATTGAAGATCGGAAAGAAGTAATAAGGATCCGATTATAATCGTCAATGTTACAGACAGTCCACCTATTTATGACTAAAGATTCTACTTTAGATTATAATAATCAATACTAGGAAGATTACACCAATTTGCGACTAAAGATTCTACATTATATTAGTAATAATTTACGTTACGAATGCTTAACCAATTTATAACTAAAGAATCTACAATTTTAACAATACCGTTGAAAAATCTTGACAAAATCATTATTGGTAAGGCAACATAATTGTGTGAAAAATCATTTTTTTTCATGAGAAGTTGAGGGTATTAAGTATACCGTCAATTTTTTTTTTGTTAAACCTAATTAAGACATACCTTGAGTGATCTTACGAGGAAACAAAATATCACACAATAAATATGGTGTTTAAGGTCCAGGTGTTTATACTTTAACCGTAACAAAGAAAATTAATGTTGAAAATAAAGCAAAACGTACATACAGAATTTATTAACGAGTAAAACTACAAATACAGAAAAAGACTTGGTCCAATTTTGAATACTCGCCGAATTGATCTGTCATATTTTCACATATTATGCGACTTCAATCTAATGTACTTGAGACGAAAAAGAGCCCTTATGATTACCCCGCTTCAGCAACACCCCAGTGCCTACAATCACTTTGGGCCTACGCATATTGATCCCCTATCATATGTCCACTAATGTCCCAGGAGTTTCTCCCCGGTCCATCGAGAGCATTACTAAATTCTTTTAGCTTATCAATCACATGGCCAAGGAATACTATATGATCAAAAATATTAATAGGGACCACGAAATGTGAAACTTCTATGAAAAGAATCGTTCATTCAACAAGTGAACTCCTTGATTCAGAATCTACACGTCATTCCATATAATTAGGTGAAAAAGTGAGGGTACCAAGTACACCACCAACTTTTTCGTTTTGGAACCTGCATGGACAAACTTTTTATAATTTGTAAATATAAATCAACAATAAAGATCATTGTACGTAATACATAAACAAAAGTTATTTGGACGATCTCAAAAATCAATATCCAAGAACCAACCTAGAGTGTACCTGTCAAATTGTACACGAACCAAATTCCAATAAGAACAAGTCTTGTAATCTATATTTCAAAATATAAATTCACAAGAGCAAGTCTTTTACGTTCCATACAGTTTGAGTTTAGAAAATGACTAGGTTGTTCAACGTACTATTTATGATATCTCTATTATAAAGATAAACAATATAATGTGGAAAAGAAATAACATACGTCACCGGAAATTTCGTTAACGAGAAAACTGCAATGTGCAGAAAAATCTCGTGACCTAGTCCAGTTTGGGACACCGCCCTGTATTAAGCCGCTACAAACACTAGCCTATTATCAGACTTCAGACTGGAATGTAGTTGAGACCGAATCGCCCTAAGAAAAAATCAACTTCAGTCGTATTCCTTATGTCTTATGTATGTCGCAAGATCTTGTGCACTTGATTACCCTAGCTGACATCCATTACATATGCAGGAGTTGCTGCATCCTAAACGAAGACTTTTGACTGATCTACCTCTAAAAGATAGCCTATTGATTTCCTTTAGAAAGATATATAATCAAGGCAATGGAAATATGTTTGCTTATTAGAGATCTTCAAGGTAAAGAAGATATCAAGCAAACCTCAACAACTAGGATATCTTAATTTCGTTGAAAGGTTATATAGATGCCTAATCAATTCTACCTCACAATATCAACCTAGCATATGTGATACTTGTGGAATTACAAAGTTTGAGACGAAAAATACTTTGTAATTTCAATCAATCTTATTCCCTAACTGATAATTCTTGAATGGTCGTATAATAGAATAGACAAGAATTATGATGATCAAGATAAGATTCCATATTCTAAGAACTATCAAGTAAAAAATAGTCAAACCGAGATTTAACGTAATATAGTTTCACCAAGAAACCTAGGTCTTTAGAGAAGGAATATGTCTGCAACTAGGACATAAATGTGCCAAGATTAAAATTCTAGTATGCGTAGAGTCCTACTTTAATAATGGTGAACAAGGCTAGGTATCTTACTATCAAATCTAAGTTCGTGAACTAGTTTTCATGGTTATAAATTACTTTGATACCAATAAATATTAATTTCTCAGTATATATTGATCATGCAAGCATGTGAGAAGTTTGTCTTGAATTACAAAAAAGAATGTGTAAACACATATTTGTTGAATAAGCTTTGTACACCAAGTGACTAATGATAGGTGTCATAAACAACTTCATTTATATCTATAGTTTATGCTTTCTTTGCTATTTTTCTTGTGAATTATGTATCTTATGTGTGAGTTTGAGTTTGAGTTTATTAGGTATAATGGAGTTCTTTGGAGCAAAAGAAGGAAACAACTTCCATTTGGAGCGTAAAGAGCAAAAATATCAATTCACATGCGAGCTATACTTGGAGCGGGCTAAGGTGCGCGAGATAGAGGTGAAGAATGAACTGCCAGTTTCTCAAAACTGACAGTTGAGTTGAGAAAGGAATTAGGTTGTCGGTTCTCCGAAGCCGATAAGCCATATATGAGCTTGGTGGCCTATATTTCTGCTGGGTGTCTATAGAAGTCTTGGCTATTACCTAGCCCTGAAATTCAGAGAAGCATTCATTCTCTTGTATTATTTTCTCTTACCTACTCCACCTGAAACTGAGATGGAGGCATAATCTTTCTGAGAAATCGAGAGATTCAGAGAAATCGGTGGTAGTGAAACAAGCTGCTTCTGTAGATTGAACGAGGATCTGATGAGTTCCAAGGCTGAGAAGATCAAGGATTGTTTTCTGTTCAGATGGGGGTTTTGTGATGAATTTCTGAAGCTGAGACTCTCAGATAGGGTTTGATGCTGAGATGGATGGAGAAGCTCGAGAAATGGATTTGATGTGGTTGTGTTACTGAAAATCATAAAGAATTGAAGATTGTGGATGAGGGTTTCTGAAATTGTGTTAGATGGGAGTTTACCGATGGTGCTAAGCAAAGTCAAGGAGAGATTGAAAGGGTTTCTGTGAGAAAGAAGATCTGAGAAAGTCGAGTCTGCTACTGTGGATGAAGATTAATGAAGAAATTTGGGTTTTAGCAGAAATTGAAGTTAGGATTTGTCAAGATGATGATACTGTGTAAAATTATGAGTTTGATGATTGATGCGAGAAGTAAAGAAGGTGATTCTGAGATAGAGTTACTGTTATTGATAGCATTTACAAGAAAGAAACACAGATTGAGCTAATGGGTCTGTGGAATTGGTGGTGGTCTTGATGGAATTGCAAACTGGTTGTGGCGTTGCTGCTATGAAATGAAATGGGTTTTGTGCTGAACTGCAGATAGAATCAGCTGGAAATCAAGGAAGGCAGTGAAGTGAGCTGCTAGTGAAATGGTAGTAGCTACAGATGGGAATTGCAGGTGCATCGGTTGTGTTCAAGCTGAACTGCGGCGCAAGACTCAGGAAATGGATTTGGTGATACTGAATTGTGGAACTGAAGTTTAAAGGAATGAATGTTATAGGTGCCATGGCTAGGCAGAGATGAATTGGTTGTCTGCATTGGAAGGGAATAAATGTGCTTGAATCAAGTTGTTGCAGTTGAGATTACAAGCAATTAAGGTGCAGAGTGATACAGATGATGCAGAGATAGAAGAATAAGCAGTGCTGAATGAACACATTGCAGGTGCATGAATGGAGGTGCAACTGAAGGCACAGGTGGTACTGGTGTTGGCTGTTTGCAGGTTGCAGTGATGGTTTGTGGTGATGTTGTTGGTGTTGCCAAAGATAACAATGAATGGCAGGTGATGGTGGTGATATGAGGATGATGCTATGGGTTTGGTTCATGATGAAGTTGCAGGTGAACTGAAGTTGTCATGGGAAAAGAAGCTAATAGAAGATAGAGTTGAAGCTGTCTGTATGAAGTGTTGCTGTTAAGAAGATGCTAATGGAATTGTTGGCAGTGTTGATGGAATCTGGTTTGATTCAGTGGTGGTAGTTTGCTTGAGAACTGAAGCTACAGGGATTGTAAATGGGAGTTAGTGTGTATATTTTGCCGAGACAGGGAAGATCACAAACTGGAGTGGTGCTGCCATTGTAATATTAAGGTTAACAGCGAGAGAAGGAGTTATGCAACTGGTGTTGGTGGATGTTGATGCTGCAAAGAGTTAGCAGAGAACTGGTGCAACAGTGGGTTGGCCTGTGCAAGATTGCAATGGCTCAGGCCTTGGACACACAGCCCATCCAGCTGAGTAAGATGCTGACTCGGCCTGACCTTGACCGAGTTGACCCAGTTGACTGGTGACTGGTTTGACTTTGCTGGTCACCTGAGCTCTCTTCCGGTCACTTCTCCGGCAAAGTTCTGACCATTTTACCAGTTTTCCGGCGACTACTTTTGGGACATATTTCACATGGGTATTCCTCACATATGGGTTCGGTGGACATCTTTGTATTGGACTTTGGGTTTTGAAGACCTAGTTTTGGAAAGAGGAGAAGCTACAAAAAGAGAAAGTTTATACTTCATTGGAGAACGTATTTTCTACTTGGAGTATTGGAGAGCGGAAACTAGGGTTTGCTTTCGTTTGTTTTTCATCTTCTTCATTTTATTATTGATTATGATGAACTCAAAAACTAAGAGTAGCTAAACAACTATTATTGGTTATGGGATAAAGTTGATTTCACAACATGATATTGCTTCAATGAATTAGTTTTGTCTCAATAATTTATTGTTTATGATTCATGGTTTATATTGTCATATGATTTGATTGTTTGTTTGGTTGAGTCCGGAATCAATCCGATTTGCATTCATTTCTAAAGCTATATTAGGGTTTTCAATACGAAAAAGTTGTTTATCCCTGATTCTAAGTAGCATAATCGTGGGTAGTGCTTGTAGTGATATATCCTACTAGTCACAAATGAATCATAACCTTGGTTAAATTGAATTAGTGCTTTTACACGTTTGATTCCCTTGATTAGTCTTATTCCATAGAACTTAGTGCTTTTAGGGAGTTAAACTTAATTGTGCTTTTACACTTTAGGTTGCTTTCTAGGAAGATTCACATATGCATCTTTTAATGTGGTTGTGATGAAATCGGGGAATTAGCGGGATATACTTGCGATCAAGGTATCCTAGGACTTTTAATAAATGAGAGATTAAAATATCAATTCTAGTCATTGATGAAAATACATGTTTGTGAATGATACTATCACGTGACCAATATCTTCTCCTTATTGATTATTCCAATCATTACTTTGCTTTGATTTACTCTTATTGCTTTTCTAAAACAAAAATCCCCCCTTGGTTACTAAGAAACTGAAATTTTATAACAACAAAAGCCTCTCTATGGGAACGAACTCTTTCTTATCACATACTATATTTAATTTAGATTAAATAAGAAAGTGAAATTATTTTTGACGCATACGACAACGATCAAATTTTGGCGCCGTTGCCGGGGAGTCAGCGATTGTTATTTTGTTTTGGTTTCTTATTCTTATTTTGTTTTTAATTTCGTTTTGAGAATTGTGTTTCAGGTACCTTGCTGAAATACAAACCGAGGGAAGCAATGGGTGATGCTAATCGTACACTCAAGGAGCTAGCTTCTCAGAAGTTGGATCAACAACGATGGTGTATTGAAGCAACTTCCACTTTTGATATCAAGCCAGGGTTGCTCAGTCAAATACCAAAGTTCCATGGATGTGTATGGGAAGATCCGAACAAGCATCTTATGGAGTTTCAATGGTTGATGACAAACATGATACCTAATGGGGCTAATGCAGATGAAGGAATGTTGCGTGCTTTTCCTTTCTCTTTATTCGATGCAGCTAAAGATTGGTTATATTACTTACCGCCTGGTAGTATTACAACATGGAATGGGTTGAAGAAACTTTTCTTGGAGAGATATTTTCCTGCGTCGAAAGCGACTCAAATTCGCAAGGAGATTTGTGGGATGAAACAAAGTGTGGGAGAATCGTTGTATGAATGTTGGGAACGGTATAAGAGATTGGTAGCAAGCTGCCCTCATCACTAATTTAGTGACGCAATGATTATCCAATACTTCTATGAAGGTCTCCAAGCAAGTGATAGGAATCTTATTGACGCTGCAAGTGGTGGTGCACTTATGAACAAGACGGTGACACATGCTAGAGAGTTGATTGAGAGTATGGCATCAAATTCTCAACAATTTTCAAGTCATGGATCAGAACCACCTACCAAGGGAGTTCATCAAGTTGACGAGATTATTGAATTACGTCAACAAATGAGCAATATGATGGCAATGATGCAACAAATTGCAGCAGTGGTTGTAAAACCATCACGCACAACTTATGAGAATGTAGAGCATGTCAATGTTATATTCTCTACTCAGCCGTATAGTATTTTCTCCAACACTTACGAGCAAGTTGCAAGTACAAGTTTTGTTTACAACCATCCGAGTGAGTTCCAACAACAAGTGTAACAACCGCAACAAGCCCAAAATTCAGAATTGAAAAAGATGGTTACTTTGGTGGAGGCTCTAATGTCTGTGGTACAACAAAATCAACAACTAGCGAACTTAAATCAGCAGAAAACGGATAATGCAATTAAGGAGTTGCAATCACAAGTTGGTCAACCACAACAACAACAACCTCAAAATCAAGGGTCCAATATGGAAGAGTTGCTGAAATCTTTTATGCAAAGAACGGAGGGCGCAGTCAAGGACTTGCAAACACAAGTTGGTTCGATGGATGAGGAGATTAATCAGTTGCATGCACAAAATGGTGAGAAACTCCCTTCCCAACCTCTTAACCCAAGAGATGGTGTCAATGCTATTACATTTAGAAGTGGTACA
This sequence comes from Papaver somniferum, assembly GCF_003573695.1. Taxonomy (NCBI): domain Eukaryota; kingdom Viridiplantae; phylum Streptophyta; class Magnoliopsida; order Ranunculales; family Papaveraceae; genus Papaver; species Papaver somniferum. Next base: position 71,939,418 of record NC_039367.1, read on the forward strand.
CGACTTGTGCAACCTGAAATTACTGATTCAGGTAAAGAAGAAGCCCCAAAGAAACCAGTTTTGGAGGAAAATGATGCTGATTTCTCCCAAACTTCCGAGGTACCTATTTCCAACTCTAAAAATCATATTCCTGTTTATGTTCCTCCTCTACCTTTTCCTGGCAGGTTCGTTAAAGCTAATAGAAAGGTGGAGCAAGATAGGGATATTTGGGATGTTTCTAAGAAGGTCCAAGTGAATATACCACTCATTGAAGTAATTAGGCAATCTCCTCGCTATGCAAAGTGTGTAAAGGAATTGTGCACTAACAAACACAAGCTAACGGGTAATGAGGTAATGAGTGTGGGGGAGAATGCTTCGGCATATCTTCGAAAGAAACTCCCACCTAAATTGAAAGATCCCGGTAGTTTCAAAATTGCATGCGCAATTGGTAAAACTAGGTTTACAAAAGCTATGTTAGATTTAGGAGCTTCCATTAATGTTTTGGAAGCCGGCTAAGGCTTAGCAAACAAGGAGATAGTCGGGCTGACGACTTTAAACCAAGCGCTGCATGGGAGGCACCCAGTTGGTTTTGTATCTCTTATCTTTTATTTTCTTTTCTTATCTTGTTTTTTTTTTTAGTTTTTCTTTTCTTGCATTTACTTTTTCTGATTTCTTGTCACATTATAATGTAGGATTTCCCACCTTGACTTACTTTAGATGACTCAATTTACATTGAGGAAAATGTAAAGTTTAAGTGTGGGGGAGTGGTTAAGCATTTGCATTGTAATTTTTTTCTTCAAATTTTTTAACTTTTGTGTAAATTAGTGAATAAAAAACTCCAACTTGTAGTTAGTTTAGAGTCACATAGTATACATGTCGCTAAGATTACATCGAGATTCTCATAAAGTGACTGAACTTAGAGATGACAGAGAACATGATCGGGTTTCTTACTTGTATGAGAGTTAAAGTTGGATTTAACCATGCCAGTGGAAAATGAGGCGCAGACTGAATTCGATAGTAGAGTTGTGGTCCCCTATAGTGGAGGCTATCCATGTTACATCATGAGAGGCACCGATCTTCACTTCTTTGAAAGTGTCTAAATATGTGCTTTTAGAGTGTGTGTCACCGTACGTAAGCTCCAGGTATAATTGTGAGCTACCCAACCTCCCACCAATAGAAGCACTATTTTGATCTCTTGAGTGCTATTTTATCAATCATGATGGTGACATCGAATTGCTAACTTACATACCACTTGTAATCTTGTTCGCAGTTAGCACTATCCACTTTATCTCTCTCTACACCAACAGATTCATAGAAACACCATCATCATCAACAAGAGGAGCATCATAAATTCGAAGGAAAGTTGAAGACGTTCAAGGTTTACAAGCAACAAACAGAAATGAGCAAATTTCAAATTCAAGTATAGCAATAAGACAAGGAGCAGAATTTTTACAAGTTGAAGACTATTGTACAAGAACGAATATTATCAAGATGAGAATTCAAGAAGTTTATGATATCGAGACATACAAGTTTTGAAGAATCGAGCGGTAAAGTACTTACACCATGGCCTTTGTACTTAAATTTTTATTTTATCTTTATTTTTATTTGTTAATTTGTATTTTATTTTCTCTTGTCACAAAAAAAAATAATAATAAAAAATAAAACAAGAGAAAAGTTTATTAGGTCCATCATTAGTTTTAATATTTTGTTTGTTTTTGTATTTACTTTATTTATCTTGCATCTCAAAAAAAAAAAAAAAAAAAAAAGAAAAAAAAGTGAAAAAAAAAAGAAAGAAGTTCATTGCATCATATTTTGGTTTGTTTAGTTCATGTTTGGTTTTGTATTTATTCAATAAAGCCTATGGAAGTTTCAGGCAACAAGGAATTAGAGGAAAAATCATATTGTCAAGATTTTACGAAGTTCAAGATTTTATCATCAAGAGTTGAAGACCGAAGACGAAGACAAGGATTGAAGACCGAAGACGTTTCTATGGATGTTGTGAGAGTGGTGCTAACTGCACGCCGACCGATAACGAGGTAAGTAAGCATATTCCCACATTCGTTAAGTGGTTGATTTCTTTTCTTAGAGATCGTCAGAAAAAAAAGGTTTTCAAAATGAATAAAAGATGTGGATTTTCAAAACAATTCAGAGGGTTTTTGCCTTCCTACCATTAAGGTGTCGCAAGATTCTCTCTTCACTCCTACTTGGACACATGTGTGACCCATAAAAAGCTATTTATTATTGAGAGCACTTCATAAACCCTTTCTGTGAGGCAGAGTCGAGACTTTCGATCACTCTGAACCCGAACTTCTTTCGATAAGGCATGGTTATTTCTCTCTCAACTTTTAAGGATGAGATTGTATTCATTTATGTGTCTAACTTCTTATGACTAGTGTGTAAAATCTCCATGTCTTCCTAGCGCGTTGGATGCTATCATTACAGAGAACTAGTAAGTTGGAAAAGTAGGTTTTGTGGGTATATCTCTAGTAAACCCTCATGAGATGGAGTTGTATGTATCCTTTAGAATAAGTTTACTGTGATTTGCTCGAGGACTAGCAAAGTCTAAGTGTGGGGGAATTTGATAGGTGTCATAAACATCTTCATTATATCTATCGTTTATGCTTTCTTTGTTTTTTTCTTGTGAATTATGTATCTTATGTGTGAGTTTGAGTTTATTAGGTATAATGGAGTCCTTTGGAGCAAAAGAAGGAGACAACTTCCATTTGGAGCGTAAAGAGCAAAAATATCAATTCACATGCGAGCTACACTTGGAGCAGCTATGGTGCGCGAGATAGAGGTGAAGAATGAACTGCCAGTTTCTCAAAACTGACAAAGGAATTAGGTTGTCGGTTCTCCGAAGCCGATAAGCCATATATGAGCTTGGTGGCCTATATTTCTGCTGGGTGCCTATAGAAGTCTTGGCTATTACCTAGCCCTGAAATTCAGAGAAGCATTCATTCTCTTGTATTATTTTCTTACCTACTCCACCTGAAACTGAGATGGCGGCATAATCTTTCCGAGAAATCGAGAGATTCAGAGAAATCGGTGGTAGTGAAACAAGCTGCTGCTGCAGATTGAACGAGGATCTGATGAGTTCCAAGGCTGAGAAGATCAAGGATTGTTTTCTGTTCAGATGGGGTTTTTGTGATGAATTTCTGAAGCTGAGACTCTCAGATAGGGTTTGATGCTGAGTTGGATGGAGAAGCTCGAGAAATGGATTTGATGTGGTTGTGTTACTGAAACTCAGGAAGAATTGAAGATTGTGGATGAGAGTTTCTGAAATTGTGTTAGAAATGGAGTTTACTGATGGTGCTAAGCAAAGACAAGGAGAAATTGAAAGGGTTTCTGTGAGAAAGAAGATCTGAGAAAGTCGAGTCTGCTACTGTGGATGAAGAATAATGAAGAAATTTGGGTTTTAGCAGAAATTGAAGTTAGGGTTTGTCAAGATGATGATACTGTGTAAATTATGGGTTTGATGATTGATGCGAGAAGAAAAGAAGGTGATGCAGCTGAAGCTGAATCTGAGATAGAGTTACTGCTATTGATAGGGTTTACAAGAAAGAAACACAGATTGAGCTAATGGGTCTGTGGAATTGGTGGTGGTCTTGATGGAATTGCAAACTGGTTGTGGCGTTGCTGCTATGAAATGAAATGGGTTTTGTGCTGAACTGCAGATAGAATCAGCTGGAAATCAAGGAAGGCAGTGAGGTGAGCTTCTGGTGAAATGGTTGCAGCTACAGATGGGAATTGCAGGTGCATCGGTTGTGTTCAAGCTGAACTGCGGCGCAAGACTCAGGAAATGGCTTTGGTGATACTGAATTGTGGAACTGAAGTTTAAAGGAATGAATGTTACAGGTGCCATGGCTAGGCAGAGATGAATTGGTTGTCTGCATTGGAAGGGAATTAATGTGCTTGAATCAAGTTGTTGCAGTTGAGATTACAAGCAGTTAAGGTGCAGTTCAAGTGATACAGATGATGCAGGGATAGAAGAATGGGCAGTGCTGAATGAACACATTGCAGGTGCATGAATGGAGGTGCAACTGAAGGCACATGTGGTACTGGTGTTTGATGTGTGCAGGTTGCAGTGATGGTTTGTGGTGATGTTGTTGGTGTTGCCACAGATAACAATGAATGGCAGGTGATGGTGGTGATATGAGGTTGATGCTATGGGTTTGGTTCATGATGAAGTTGCAGGTGAACTGAAGTTGTCATGGGAAAAGAAGCTAATAGAAGATAGAGTTGAAGTTGTCTGTATGAAGTGTTGCTGTTAAGAAGATGCTAATGGAATTGTTGGCAGTGTTGATGGAATCTGGTTTGATTCAGTGGTGGTAGTTTGCTTGAGAACTGAAGCTACAGGGATTGTAAATGGAAGTTAGTGTGTATATTTTGCCGAGACAGGGAAGATCACAAACTTGAGTGGTGCTGCCATTGTAATACTAAGGTTAACAGGGAGAGAAGGAGTTATGCAACTGGTATTGGTGGTTGCAGATGCTGCAAAGAGTTAGCAGAGAACTGGTGCAACAGTGGGTTGGCCTGTGCAAGATTGCAATGGCTCAGGCCTTGGCCACACAACCCATCCAGCTGAGTAAGATGCTGACTCGGTCTGACCTTGACCGAGTTGACCCAGTTGACTGGTGACTGGTTTGACTTTGCCGGTCACCTGAGCTCTCTTCGGTCACTTCTCCGGCTAAGTTCCGACCATTTACCAGTTTTCCGGCGACTAATTTTGGGACATATTTCACACGGGTATTCCTCACATATGGGTTAGGTGGACATCTTTGTATTGGACTTTGGGCTTTGAAGACCTAGTTTTGGAAAGAGGAAAAGTTACAAAAAGAGAAAGTTTCTACTTCATTGGAGAACGTATTTTCCACTTGGAGTATTGGAGAGCGGCAATTAGGATTTGTTTACTTTTATTTTTCATCTTCTTCATTTTATTATTGATTATGATGAACTCAAAAGCTAAGAGTAGCTAAACAACTATTATTGGTTATGGGATAAAGTTGATTTCATAACATGATATTACTTCAATGAATTAGTTTTTTCTCAATAATTTATTGTTTATGATTCATGGTTTATATTGTCATATGATTTGATTGTTTGTTTGGTTGAGTCCGGAATCAATCTGATTTGCATTCACTTTTAAAGCTATATTAGGGTTTTCAATACGAAAAAGTTATTTATCCCTGATTCTAAGTAGCATAATCGTGGGTAGTGCTTGTAGTGATATATCCTACAGTCACAAATGAATCATAACCTTGGTTAAATTGAATTAGTGCTTTTACACGTTTGATTGCCTTGATTAGTCTTATTCCATAGAACTTAGTGCTTTTACCTAGCCCTGAAATTCAGAGAAGCATTCATTCATTCTCAGAGAAGTCTTGGCTATTACATAGCCCTGAAATTCAGAGAAGCATTCATTCTCTTGTATTATTTTCTCTTACCTACTCCACCTGAAACTGAGATGGAGGCATAATCTTTCTGAGAAATCGAGAGATTCAGAGAAATCGGTGGTAGTGAAACAAGCTGCTTCTGTAGATTGAACGAGGATCTGATGAGTTCCAAGGCTGAGAAGATCAAGGATTGTTTTCTGTTCAGATGGGGGTTTTGTGATGAATTTCTGAAGCTGAGACTCTCAGATAGGGTTTGATGCTGAGATGGATGGAGAAGCTCGAGAAATGGATTTGATGTGGTTGTGTTACTGAAAATCATAAAGAATTGAAGATTGTGGATGAGGGTTTCTGAAATTGTGTTAGATGGGAGTTTACCGATGGTGCTAAGCAAAGTCAAGGAGAGATTGAAAGGGTTTCTGTGAGAAAGAAGATCTGAGAAAGTCGAGTCTGCTACTGTGGATGAAGATTAATGAAGAAATTTGGGTTTTAGCAGAAATTGAAGTTAGGATTTGTCAAGATGATGATACTGTGTAAAATTATGAGTTTGATGATTGATGCGAGAAGTAAAGAAGGTGATTCTGAGATAGAGTTACTGTTATTGATAGCATTTACAAGAAAGAAACACAGATTGAGCTAATGGGTCTGTGGAATTGGTGGTGGTCTTGATGGAATTGCAAACTGGTTGTGGCGTTGCTTGTATGAAATGAAATGGGTTTTGTGCTGAACTGCAGATAGAATCAGCTGGAAATCAAGGAAGGCAGTGAAGTGAGCTGCTAGTGAAATGGTAGTAGCTACAGATGGGAATTGCAGGTGCATCGGTTGTGTTCAAGCTGAACTGCGGCGCAAGACTCAGGAAATGGATTTGGTGATACTGAATTGTGGAACTGAAGTTTAAAGGAATGAATGTTATAGGTGCCATGGCTAGGCAGAGATGAATTGGTTGTCTGCATTGGAAGGGAATAAATGTGCTTGAATCAAGTTGTTGCAGTTGAGATTACAAGCAATTAAGGTGCAGAGTGATACAGATGATGCAGAGATAAAAGAATAAGCAGTGCTGAATGAACACATTGCAGGTGCATGAATGGAGGTGCAACTGAAGGCACAGGTGGTACTGGTGTTGGCTGTTTGCAGGTTGCAGTGATGGTTTGTGGTGATGTTGTTGGTGTTGCCAAAGATAACAATGAATGGCAGGTGATGGTGGTGATATGAGGATGATGCTATGGGTTTGGTTCATGATGAAGTTGCAGGTGAACTGAAGTTGTCATGGGAAAAGAAGCTAATAGAAGATAGAGTTGAAGCTGTCTGTATGAAGTGTTGCTGTTAAGAAGATGCTAATGGAATTGTTGGCAGTGTTGATGGAATCTGGTTTGATTCAGTGGTGGTAGTTTGCTTGAGAACTGAAGCTACAGGGATTGTAAATGGGAGTTAGTGTGTATATTTTGCCGAGACAGGGAAGATCACAAACTGGAGTGGTGCTGCCATTGTAATATTAAGGTTAACAGCGAGATAAGGAGTTATGCAACTGGTGTTGGTGGTTGTTGATGCTGCAAAGAGTTAGCAGAGAACTGGTGCAACAGTGGGTTGGCCTGTGCAAGATTGCAATGGCTCAGGCCTTGGACACACATCCCATCCAGCTGAGTAAGATGCTGACTCGGCCTGACCTTGACCGAGTTGACCCAGTTGACTGGTGACTGGTTTGACTTTGCTGGTCACCTGAGCTCTCTTCCGGTCACTTCTCCGGCAAAGTTCTGACCATTTTACTAGTTTTCCGGCGACTACTTTTGGGACATATTTCACATGGGTATTCCTCACATATGGGTTCGGTGGACATCTTTGTATTGGACTCTGGGTTTTGAAGACCTAGTTTTGGAAAGAGGAGAAGCTACAAAAAGAGAAAGTTTATACTTCATTGGAGAACGTATTTTCTACTTGGAGTATTGGAGAGCGGAAACTAGGGTTTGCTTTCGTTTGTTTTTCATCTTCTTCATTTTATTATTGATTATGATGAACTCAAAAGCTAAGAGTAGCTAAACAACTATTATTGGTTATGGGATAAAGTTGATTTCACAACATGATATTGCTTCAATGAATTAGTTTTGTCTCAATAATTTATTGTTTATGATTCATGGTTTATATTGTCATATGATTTGATTGTTTGTTTGGTTGAGTCCGGAATCAATCCGATTTGCATTCATTTCTAAAGCTATATTAGGGTTTTCAATACGAAAAAGTTGTTTATCCCTGATTCTAAGTAGCATAATCGTGGGTAGTGCTTGTAGTGATATATCCTACTAGTCACAAATGAATCATAACCTTGGTTAAATTGAATTAGTGCTTTTACACATTTGATTCCCTTGATTAGTCTTATTCCATAGAACTTAGTGCTTTTAGGGAGTTAAACTTAATTGTGCTTTTACACTTTAGGTTGCTTTCTAGGAAGATTCACATATGCATCTTTTAATGTGGTTGTGATGAAATCGGGGAATTAGCGGGATATACTTGCGATCAAGGTATCCTAGGACTTTTAATAAATGAGATATTAAAATATCAATTCTAGTCATTGATGAAAATACATGTTTGTGAATGATACTATCACGTGACCAATATCTTCTCCTTATTGATTATTCCAATCATTACTTTGCTTTGATTTACTCTTATTGCTTTTCTAAAACAAAAATCCCCCCTTGGTTACTAAGAAACTGAAATTTTATAACAACAAAAGCCTCTCTATGGGAACGAACTCTTTCTTATCACATACTATATTTATTTTAGATTAAATAAGAAAGTGAAATTATTTTTGACGCATACGACAACGATCAAATTTTGGCGCCATTGCCGGGGAGGCAGCGATTGTTATTTTGTTTTGGTTTCTTATTCTTATTTTGTTTTTAATTTCGTTTTGAGAATTGTGTTTTAGGTACCTTGCTGAAATACAAACCGAGGGAAGCAATGGTGATGCTAATCGACACTCAAGGAGCTAGCTTCTCAGAAGTTGGATCAACACGATGGTGTATTGAAGCAACTTCCACTTTTGCTATCAAGCCAGGGTGCTCAGTCAAATACCAAAGTTCCATGGATGTGTATGGGAAGATCCGAAACAAGCATCTTATGGAGTTTCAATGGTTGATGACAAACATGAACCTAATGGGGCTAATGCAGATGAAGGAATGTTGCGTGCTTTTCCTTTCTCTTTATTCGATGCAGCTAAAGATTGGTTATATTACTTACCGCCTGGTAGTATTACAACATGGAATGGGTTGAAGAAACTTTTCTTGGAGAGATATTTTCCTGCGTCGAAAGCGACTCAAATTCGCAAGGAGATTTGTGGGATGAAACAAAGTGTGGGAGAATCGTTGTATGAATGTTGGGAACGGTATAAGAGATTGGTAGCAAGCTGCCCTCATCACTAATTTAGTGACGCAATGATTATCCAATACTTCTATGAAGGTCTCCAAGCAAGTGATAGGAATCTTATTGACGCTGCAAGTGGTGGTGCACTTATGAACAAGACGGTGACACATGCTAGAGAGTTGATTGAGAGTATGGCATCAAATTCTCAACAATTTTCAAGTCATGGATCAGAACCACCTACCAAGGGAGTTATCAAGTTGACGAGATTATTGAATTACGTCAACAAATGAGCAATATGATGGCAATGATGCAACAAATTGCAGCAGTGGTTGTAAAACCATCACGCACAACTTATGAGAATGTAGAGCATGTCAATGTTATATTCTCTACTCAGCCGTATAGTATTTTCTCCAACACTTACGAGCAAGTTGCAAGTACAAGTTTTGTTTACAACCATCCGAGTGAGTTCCAACAACAAGTGTAACAACCGCAACAAGCCCAAAATTCAGAATTGAAAGATGGTTACTTTGGTGGAGGCTCTAATGTCTGTGGTACAACAAAATCAACAACTAGCGAACTTAAATCAGCAGAAAACGGATAATGCAATTAAGGAGTTGCAATCACAAGTTGGTCAACCACAACAACAACAACCTCAAAATCAAGGGTCCAATATGGAAGAGTTGCTGAAATCTTTTATGCAAAGAACGGAGGGCGCGTCAAGGACTTGCAAACACAAGTTGGTTCGATGGATGAGGAGATTAATCAGTTGCATGCACAAAATGGTGAGAAACTCCCTTCCCAACCTCTTAACCCAAGAGATGGTGTCAATGCTATTACATTTAGAAGTGGTACACGACTTGTGCAACCTGAAATTACTGATTCGGTAAAGAAGAAGCCCCAAAGAACCAGTTTTGGAGGAAAATGATGCTGATTTCTCCCAAACTTCCGAGGTACCTATTTCCAACTCTAAAAATCATATTCCTGTTATGTTCCTCCTCTACCTTTTCCTGGCAGGTTCGTTAAAGCTAATAGAAAGGTGGAGCAAGATAGGGATATTTGGGATGTTTCTAAGAAGGTCCAAGTGAATATACCACTCATTGAAGTAATTAGGCAATCTCCTCGCTATGCAAAGTGTGTAAAGGAATTGTGCACTAACAAACACAAGCTAACGGGTAATGAGGTAATGAGTGTGGGGGAGAATGCTTCGGCATATCTTCGAAAGAAACTCCCACCTAAATTGAAAGATCCCGGTAGTTTCAAAATTGCATGCGCAATTGGTAAAACTAGGTTTACAAAAGCTATGTTAGATTTAGGAGCTTCCATTAATGTTTTGGAAGCCGGCTAAGGCTTAGCAAACAAGGAGATAGTCGGGCTGACGACTTTAAACCAAGCGCTGCATGGGAGGCACCCAGTTGGTTTTGTATCTCTTATCTTTTATTTTCTTTTCTTATCTTGTTTTTTTTTTTTAGTTTTTTCTTTTCTTGCATTTACTTTTTCTGATTTCTTGTCACATTATAATGTAGGATTTCCCACCTTGACTTACTTTAGATGACTCAATTTACATTGAGGAAAATGTAAAGTTTAAGTGTGGGGGAGTGGTTAAGCATTTGCATTGTAATTTTTTTTCTTCAAATTTTTTAACTTTTGTGTAAATTAGTGAATAAAAAACTCCAACTTGTAGTTAGTTTAGAGTCACATAGTATACATGTCGCTAAGATTACATCGAGATTCTCATAAAGTGACTGAACTTAGAGATGACAGAGAACATGATCGGGTTTCTTACTTGTATGAGAGTTAAAGTTGGATTTAACCATGCCAGTGGAAAATGAGGCGCAGACTGAATTCGATAGTAGAGTTGTGGTCCCCTATAGTGGAGGCTATCCATGTTACATCATGAGAGGCACCGATCTTCACTTCTTTGAAAGTGTCTAAATATGTGCTTTTAGAGTGTGTGTCACCGTACGTAAGCTCCAGGTATAATTGTGAGCTACCCAACCTCCCACCAATAGAAGCACTATTTTGATCTCTTGAGTGCTATTTTATCAATCATGATGGTGACATCGAATTGCTAACTTACATACCACTTGTAATCTTGTTCGCAGTTAGCACTATCCACTTTATCTCTCTCTACACCAACAGATTCATAGAAACACCATCATCATCAACAAGAGGAGCATCATAAATTCGAAGGAAAGTTGAAGACGTTCAAGGTTTACAAGCAACAGTACAGAAATGAGCAAATTTCAAATTCAAGTATAGCAATAAGACAAGGAGCAGAATTTTTACAAGTTGAAGACTATTGTACAAGAACGAATATTATCAAGATGAGAATTCAAGAAGTTTATGATATCGAGACATACAAGTTTTGAAGAATCGAGCGGTAAAGTACTTACACCATGGCCTTTGTACTTAAATTTTTATTTTATCTTTATTTTTATTTGTTAATTTGTATTTTATTTTCTCTTGTCACAAAAAAAAAATAATAATAATAAAAAATAAAAAGACAAGAGAAAAGTTTATTAGGTCCATCATTAGTTTTAATATTTTGTTTGTTTTTGTATTTACTTTATTTATCTTGCATCTCAAAAAAAAAAAAAAAAAAAAAAAAGAAAAAAAAGTGAAAAAAAAAGAAAAGAAGTTCATTGCATCATATTTTGGTTTGTTTAGTTCATGTTTGGTTTTGTATTTATTCAATAAAGCCTATGGAAGTTTCAGGCAACAAGGAATTAGAGGAAAGAATCATATTGTCAAGATTTTACGAAGTTCAAGATTTTATCATCAAGAGTTGAAGACCGAAGACGAAGACAAGGATTGAAGACCGAAGACGTTTCTATGGATGCTGTGAGAGTGGTGCTAACTGCACGCCGACCGGATAACGAGGTAAGTAAGCATATTCCCACATTCGTTAAGTGGTTGATTTCTTTTCTTAGAGATCGTCAGAAAAAAAAAAGGTTTTCAAAATGAATAAAAGATGTGGATTTTCAAAACAATTCAGAGGGTTTTTGTCTTCCTACCATTCAAGGTGTCGCAAGATTCTCTCTTCACTCCTACTTGGACACATGTGTGACCCATAAAAAGCTATTTATTATTGAGAGCAACTTCATAAAACCCTTTCTTGTGAGGCAGAGTCGAGACTTTCGATCACTCCGAACCCGAACTTCTTTCGATAAGGCATGGTTATTTCTCTCTCAACTTTTAAGGATGAGATTGTATTCATTTATGTGTCTAACTTCTTATGACTAGTGTGTAAAATCTCCATGTCTTCCTAGCGCGTTGGATGCTATCATTACAGAGAGCTAGTAAGTTGGAAAAGTAGGTTTTGTGGGTATATCTCTGGTAAACCCTCATGAGATGGAGTTGTATGTATCCTTTAGAATAAGTTTACTGTGATTTGCTCGAGGACTAGCAAAGTCTAAGTGTGGGGGAATTTGATAGGTGTCATAAACATCTTCATTTATATCTATCGTTTATGCTTTCTTTGTTATTTTTCTTGTGAATTATGTATCTTATGTGTGAGTTTGAGTTTATTAGGTATAATGGAGTCCTTTGGAGCAAAAGAAGGAGACAACTTCCATTTGGAGCGTAAAGAGCAAAAATATCAATTCACATGCGAGCTACACTTGGAGCGAGCTAAGGTGCGCGAGATAGAGGTGAAGAATGAACTGCCAGTTTCTCAAAACTGACAAAGGAATTAGGTTGTCGGTTCTCCGAAGCCGATAAGCCATATATGAGCTTGGTGGCCTATATTTCTGCTGGGTGCCTATAGAAGTCTTGGCTATTACCTAGCCCTGAAATTCAGAGAAGCATTCATTCTCTTGTATTATTTTCTCTTACCTACTCCACCTGAAACTGAGATGGCGGCATAATCTTTCCGAGAAATCGAGAGATTCAGAGAAATCGGTGGTAGTGAAACAAGCTGCTGCTGCAGATTGAACGAGGATCTGATGAGTTCCAAGGCTGAGAAGATCAAGGATTGTTTTCTGTTCAGATGGGGTTTTTGTGATGAATTTCTGAAGCTGAGACTCTCAGATAGGGTTTGATGCTGAGTTGGATGGAGAAGCTCGAGAAATGGATTTGATGTGGTTGTGTTACTGAAACTCAGGAAGAATTGAAGATTGTGGATGAGAGTTTCTGAAATTGTGTTAGAAATGGAGTTTACTGATGGTGCTAAGCAAAGACAAGGAGAAATTGAAAGGGTTTCTGTGAGAAAGAAGATCTGAGAAAGTCGAGTCTGCTACTGTGGATGAAGAATAATGAAGAAATTTGGGTTTTAGCAGAAATTGAAGTTAGGGTTTGTCAAGATGATGATACTGTGTAAATTATGGGTTTGATGATTGATGCGAGAAGAAAAGAAGGTGATGCAGCTGAAGCTGAATCTGAGATAGAGTTACTGCTATTGATAGGGTTTACAAGAAAGAAACACAGATTGAGCTAATGGGTCTGTGGAATTGGTGGTGGTCTTGATGGAATTGCAAACTGGTTGTGGCGTTGCTGCTATGAAATGAAATGGGTTTTGTGCTGAACTGCAGATAGAATCAGCTGGAAATCAAGGAAGGCAGTGAGGTGAGCTTCTGGTGAAATGGTTGCAGCTACAGATGGGAATTGCAGGTGCATCGGTTGTGTTCAAGCTGAACTGCGGCGCAAGACTCAGGAAATGGCTTTGGTGATACTGAATTGTGGAACTGAAGTTTAAAGGAATGAATGTTACAGGTGCCATGGCTAGGCAGAGATGAATTGGTTGTCTGCATTGGAAGGGAATTAATGTGCTTGAATCAAGTTGTTGCAGTTGAGATTACAAGCAGTTAAGGTGCAGTTCAAGTGATACAGATGATGCAGGGATAGAAGAATGGGCAGTGCTGAATGAACACATTGCAGGTGCATGAATGGAGGTGCAACTGAAGGCACATGTGGTACTGGTGTTTGATGTGTGCAGGTTGCAGTGATGGTTTGTGGTGATGTTGTTGGTGTTGCCACAGATAACAATGAATGGCAGGTGATGGTGGTGATATGAGGTTGATGCTATGGGTTTGGTTCATGATGAAGTTGCAGGTGAACTGAAGTTGTCATGGGAAAAGAAGCTAATAGAAGATAGAGTTGAAGTTGTCTGTATGAAGTGTTGCTGTTAAGAAGATGCTAATGGAATTGTTGGCAGTGTTGATGGAATCTGGTTTGATTCAGTGGTGGTAGTTTGCTTGAGAACTGAAGCTACAGGGATTGTAAATGGAAGTTAGTGTGTATATTTTGCCGAGACAGGGAAGATCACAAACTTGAGTGGTGCTGCCATTGTAATACTAAGGTTAACAGGGAGAGAAGGAGTTATGCAACTGGTATTGGTGGTTGCAGATGCTGCAAAGAGTTAGCAGAGAACTGGTGCAACAGTGGGTTGGCCTGTGCAAGATTGCAATGGCTCAGGCCTTGGCCACACAACCCATCCAGCTGAGTAAGATGCTGACTCGGTCTGACCTTGACCGAGTTGACCCAGTTGACTGGTGACTGGTTTGACTTTGCCGGTCACCTGAGCTCTCTTCGGTCACTTCTCCGGCTAAGTTCCGACCATTTACCAGTTTTCCGGCGACTACTTTTGGGACATATTTCACACGGGTATTCCTCACATATGGGTTCGGTGGACATCTTTGTATTGGACTTTGGGCTTTGAAGACCTAGTTTTGGAAAGAGGAAAAGTTACAAAAAGAGAAAGTTTCTACTTCATTGGAGAACGTATTTTCCACTTGGAGTATTGGAGAGCGGCAATTAGGATTTGTTTTCTTTTATTTTTCATCTTCTTCATTTTATTATTGATTATGATGAACTCAAAAGCTAAGAGTAGCTAAACAACTATTATTGGTTATGGGATAAAGTTGATTTCACAACATGATATTACTTCAATGAATTAGTTTTTTCTCAATAATTTATTGTTTATGATTCATGGTTTATATTGTCATATGATTTGATTGTTTGTTTGGTTGAGTCCGGAATCAATCCGATTTGCATTCACTTTTAAAGCTATATTAGGGTTTTCAATACGAAAAAGTTATTTATCCCTGATTCTAAGTAGCATAATCGTGGGTAGTGCTTGTAGTGATATATCCTACAGTCACAAATGAATCATAACCTTGGTTAAATTGAATTAGTGCTTTTACACGTTTGATTGCCTTGATTAGTCTTATTCCATAGAACTTAGTGCTTTTAGGGAGTTAAACTTAATTGTGCTTTTACACTTTAGGTTGCTTTCTAGGAAGAATTCACATATGCATCTTTTAATGTGGTTGTGATGAAAACGGGGAATTAGCGGGATATACTTGCGATCAAGATATCCTAGGACTTTTAATAAATGAGAGATTAAAATATCAATTCTAGTCATTGATGAAAATACATGTTTGTGAATCCGTGACCAATATCTTCTCCTTATTGATTATTCCAATCATTACTTTGCTTTGATTTACTCTTATTGCTTTTCTAAAACAAAAATCCCCCTTGGTTACTAAGAAACTGAAATTTTATAACAACAAAAGCCTATCTGTGGGAACAAACTCTTTCTTATCACATACTATATTTATTTTAGATTAAATAAGAAAGTGAAATTATTTTTGACGCATACGACAGCGATCAACTAATCCGAGAACAATGGTCAAGTTGTTTGTGAACCAATAAGCACTAGTGGAATTCAATAACTCTCAAATACCAAATCAGTCCTTGAACTGTCCAACACAGTTTGAGCATTGCCATCTCGGAGTTCAGAAACTTTCGTATCCATAAGTTCTCAAACTGTCCAAATCAGTTCGTGTACTAAAGTTACAAAAAGTATCTAAAAGCCTCTTAAAATCAACCGATTCACGTACTAACCAAATCAGTTCGTGTATTAAAGAATTTTAAAGTGTACAAAGATACCTCAAAATTAGGCCTGTCAACGGCATTCATTGGATATTCAGATGTCATTCCAATATTTTGACGGATATCGTTTATCTGTTAAGTTACAACGGATGCTAAAAATATAGTTTTGCATCTGTTCTGCTAAAATTAACGGACGTCGGATAATATTTTATAGTTATCCGTTCTGTTAGTATAGTTTACATGACCATTAAAAAATCAAATAGAATGATTCAAATTGATCTTATTTTTATGTTCAAAACAAGTCTAATATGATTGTTAATTGCTATTATATTTGAAGTATTAACAAGTTCACAAACAGTCATATCTAAAAAAACAAACTACAGTGAAAATATAACTTGAAAATTATCAAAATAGAGAGTAACCAATCAAATAAGAAGAACTAAGTAGTAACTTACTAATAGCTTAAGAATTTATTTGTTAGTAAAGTTAGGATTAGTTTACCGTAGTGTAGATGAAATAATGAAATAGCCCTTGTTTTATCTGAACGGAGCAAATCAGTTCATGAACATATAAACTAACTTGATGAATCCTATGATTTATAAATTCATGATTGAGCAAATCAGTTCGGAGAAGATAGCGGATATTTGGTTATTATCTAGGTTTTTGGCTGAGCAAATCAGCTCGTGAACATAACACAAAACTAACTTGACAACTCCCTATGAACTTATTTACGCAATTGTGATATGTTGGAAAATAAATTATTGGGTTATTTGGTGTTTGGTACTCAGGTTTTGACCAAAGCTTGGGTTTGGTCTAACATTTGTCCAGCCTTTGCGTTTGGTCTAAAAACCAACGTTGACCCGTATTGACTCCGTTGAGTGATGACGTGTTAAATTTTGACTTAATTTATTTTTTCGTGGTCCTAGAATTATAAATCATTCTCTTATTCCACCCCCAACTCACTCTCACCTAATTTTTCTGTGTCCCTCGAATTATTTTTTTTTGTGCCAACCATTGGCGATATGATAAATCAGCAGAAACATCTGCATTTTTCTTGATTTTCCATCACCAAAAAACTTCTGAATTAACAGAGCATCATCAATTTACGGCCAACACAACACAACCCATCTTTATGTTCTTCCGATTCTCCATCTCAATCACAGTTCCACCTAAATCAGCCACCAAATCCCTTTTGTTCATATCGTATACAAACCTTAAATTCTTCTTCAGATTCACCTTATTCTCAAACCGTTAAAGTCAGATCCGGTCAACAACAACAACAAACATCTCTTCATTTATTTGTATCTAACGATTGTGAAAACTTAATGTCTTGTTATTCTTCTCAATTAAAACAACCGAAAAAGAAAATAATAGTAAAACCAATAATCATTCTAGATGGAATAAAAATCGATTTTCTAAAAAAGAGATCAAGGAGTTAAAGTTATAGATTTCACGGGTATGATATTAATCGATGATGATTTTGGGTAAGGAATTAATGGTTGGTTGTTGTTCATAGGAAATTGATGAATAAGACGAGATCTAGATGTTATCTTCCATAGAAATCAAGGGTTATGTTAGAGCATTTCTCGGTCAAACTCGTAAGCGTTGCTATCTCAAGCTTGTTTGTCAAGTTTAGTTGATCAAAACTATAAGTCTTGATTTCTGGTCCACTTATAGCTATGTCTCGGATTAGGATAAAATGTGTAGTTGAGCTTTAAACTTCACGACGTTCATTCATTGAAGACAAAGATCTACTGAGGAGAGCTTGAAGGAACTTCATCAACAAAACGTATGTGGAGACTGAAACTTATCTATCACTCAAAATTCTATTCTATTCTATCTCATAATGAGACTAAGTTGTATATCTATATAGACTTTTATATCATAGACATTTGATATTTCTAGCTGAGTTTAACTCAGTTATATATTTCTCAAAATACGTGTGAAAAACCGGGGATCTAACAACCACACCCAATATTTCGTTTAGGCAATATGTATGGACAAACTCCAATATATTTCCAAGAGAATCAACTAGAAAGTCAGACTCAATCAAGGAAAATACATCCAAGAGTTATATCTCAATTTCTCAAATCAATCTGAAATCGAACATATATAAATCTGTGAGCCGGATTAATATGAGAAATAACTTGGATGGTACCAAAGACCAACATCCAAGTGTCAATCAATTTATATCAACAACCAAAGGTTGGATTATCTAATTGATTGAACTACGCATAACTTGTGATATTCTAATCATATAAAAATATAATGCGGAAAAGAAATAACACAGATACCAGAAGTTTTGTTAACGAGGAAACCGAAAATGCATAAAAACCTCGGGACCTAGTCTAGATTTGAACACCACACTGTATTAATCCGCTACGGACTCTAGCCTACTACCAATTAACTTTGAACTGGAATGTAGTTGATCCCTAACCAATCTCACACTGATTAAGGTACAGTAGCGTTCTTTATGCCTCTTAAACCACGCCGGATTCTGCGCACTTGGTTCCCTTAGCTGATCTCACCCACAACTAAGAGTTGATACGAACCAAAGTCGAAGACTTGATAAACAAATCTGTCTCACACTGATAAGTCTATTGAATAGATAAATCTGTCTCCCACAGAAATACCTACGAGTTTTGTTCCGTCGTTTGATAAATCAAGGTGAACTGGAACCAATTGATACACCAGACTTATAGTCCCGAAGAATATCCTAGTAATATCAATCACCTAACAATAATCTTAATTGTATGGAAGCGAAACAAGATATTGTGGAATCACAAACGTTGAGACGCAAATGTTTGTGACTACTTTTTATCTTACCTATCGGAGATTAAATCTCGAGCAAATCTTAGAGAAGATATTACTCAGTACGATAGAACAAAGTAAGATCAGAACACGCAACTACAAAGAAAATAGTTGGGTCCGGCTTCAAAATCCCAATGAAGTCTTTAAGTCGTTAACCTATAATGGTTCTAGGAAAAACCTAGGTTAAAGGAGAATCGATTCTAGTCGCAACTAGTATCACACAGGAGGTGTGGGGATTAGGTTTCCCAGTTGTTAAATTTCTCCCTTATATAGTCTTCAAATCAGGCAATCAATGTTACCTTGGTTAACAAAGCATTTAATATTCACCGTTAGATGAAAACCTGATTAGAATCAAGCTAATATCTTTCAACTGTTAGGTCGAACTTAGCTTGTTATACACAAATGAAATGTGACTTCATTTAGGTATGAGTAACCGCACCCAAACGTGTGCACATAGTTGGATCAACAATAGTTAACCGAAGTTAGCCATATGAACACTTTCATATCAACCTTGTTCATCTTAATCACAACTAGTTCAAATGATCCAAATGAAACTAGTTATGGAGTTGTTCAATTGTTTATATTCTCACAGAACTATACAAGACACAATTGAAGCAAAATCGATTTTGATTCACTTGAATCAATTCATGAACATTATAGCCACGGTTTGCAAAACATTGCATTCCTTAATATATAAAAAATGTATTAATTCATGAACAAACCGGTTTTAGAACTTAACCCACTCAAGTATGCAAACAGGTACGCATACCTAAGTTGCCGGACATAGTTTGCGTTCGGCAGTATGCGAACGGGTACATATACCTCCAAACTCAGTTGAATTCCCATACTTGAACTTTACGCCGGTACGCATACTAAATTGGTTTAGCAAAGGGACTAAGGTACTTAGTTGATTTTTGGTTTGCTAAACTAAATTGGGAAAATTGCTTCGGACAATTATTTCCTTGATAACATATCATAAAAAATTGCTTTGTAGTTTCGGTTTTGATATTGGTTATCAAAAATGGTGTGTGGAACCCTCGTTCTTAACTCTATAGGTTTGCAAGTCTATTTTGAGATTTGTAAGATTCTTTTCGGTTTGTCCTTTATTTTTTCGTTTCTTTGTCATTTTCTGACAAAAAGGGGGAGAAATATAAGGAGTAAACAAGTGATACTGGCATTGATTTTACATTGATTGGTATCACTAAGGAAAAGGACAATTGTGCTTAAACATTTATCTAACGAAAGAGTGAAAGCATAGACTAAGGGGGAGTAACATATCATATTCATTGGTATAACAAAGATGTGCGGATTGATAAAACCCCTATCTCACCTTTAGGGGGGAGTATTAGCTTTGTTATTATAATGTCAATATCGGCATTTAAGGATTGAATGTATACAGGTTATTGTGCTGTTGAATTCGGGAATCAAGCGTATGTATAATGAATTCTTGTAATTTGTTTATCCATATGATTGTAAAAGTTTTGTCACTAAAATTGACAAAGGGGGAGATTGTTAGAGCATATCTAGGTTTAAACCACCAAGCATTGGTATGTCAAGTTTGGTTATCATATTTTAGTGGATCAAAACTCATTTTAAAAGTCGCTTGGTTATGTACTAGAGTCAACTTCGTATAGGTTAGCTTGAAAGTATTATGATATGAGAAATTACAAGTATTGCGAAGACTTGAAGAAGTGAAGAAGTAAGAAGCTAAAACGACAACATCATCCTTCCACTTGAGGTTAGTGATATTTGACTTGAATTGTTTCATTCCCTAACGTATCTTTCAAGTCGTGCATATTGAAAACAAAACTGCGAAGCATGAACACTCTAGATAGACATAGTACTAAGGAATACAATACGGGGTTTATTTCTTAACCATTAAACTTTATAGATAAGACATCAACATAATCGTTTAAATGCTATTGTGATTATGTATGGGTATGAGGTGAGGATTTCATCCTAGGAAACAATGTTTTACATGTGTTTTAAGGAAGTAAGTTCATAAACTTGTTTATGAATCCAAAAGGAAATCGCCTGGCGTTATTGGTATTGTTATTCATTGCATATCTTGTGAACAACTAATATGTATGATTTAGTATAACCGCTCATGATTTGTTTGTGTTCTTGGTAAAACTATTCACAAAGGCCCCACTTATGTATTGGTATGACTTTTATTAGTGAAACCGATCTTAAGTAATCACCTGAGATGGTATGATCGAGTTTATGATTTGTGTATGACCGAATCTGGGTAAAGGGGAACCGATCCTAGTAAGAGGTGTAACACATCACAAAGGGGAATAGATCCTTGTATGCGGTGCAACAAGTTTTTAGTAGAAAGGGGAACCGATCCTATGGACATGTGCAACATGTTTTTAGGAAAAGGGGAACCGATCCTATGGACATGTGCAACACATATAAGTTAGATACCATATATATGTGGGGAACCGATCCTAGTACCTATTCAACCGAATTTTGGAAAACTAGTGTGACTATGCACAATACTCACATGGAGGTAGAACCGATACTTGTTTTGGTAGAACCGTTAAACCCATAACTTTTAATTGAGTGTTCTTGATCAATCACATAGTTCTTGAAAGTTAGATGAACCAATTCTAAACTTGTTTAGAAGTGTGGAAAATCAGTTTCAAGGTTGTAAGTATGAAGGAGCACTTACAAAGTAAGGATGTCGACACACTTTGAACACATGCAGTAATGTTTATCTTTAATTGTTCAAAGTTATTCCTTAATAGCTAAAGGAAGAAAATCCCAGGATCGAAACATAAATAAGTTAAGAATCTTTTAATTAAGGTCTTAATTTTATTTTAGGAAAAAGAGAATTAGTAATGTGCATTTACTAGTTGAAGATTTTCCAAAGAGATTTTCGGTCATTATTTTGGACATAGCATTTCCAGGAATTATGGAAACCGAATTTGGAATTATATTGCATATCTTGAGAATATTTTCGATTTTGGAAATTCCTTGGTGTCCAAACTTCCTTGTCTATAAATACTTGAAGTTTACATTTCTAGCAAACTAATCCTTCGTGACAGAGAACTTCCTCGGTTGTGTTGTTACTGGTGAAGCCGCCTATTTGGAGAGGAGAGTAACCTAATTAGGCAAAATCTCTTACGGCCGCTCAGTTTAAAGTCTTCTTTGGGATTGAGAAGCTCTATTAGTACTGTTGGTGGGAAACTAGATAATTACAGTTTATCTTGTGTTTTCGATTGATTTGATTGACTAACGGTGGTTGAAATTTGATTGCACCTTGTTTGTTTATGCTTGAGAATCTTCTCTTCTTATATAAGATTCACTCAAGCTAGATTGAAGTTTCGACAGGGATCTTTAGACTATTGTTAGTGCTAAAAACGATCTTGTGATAATCCATTGTTAACAGACTCCGTTCTGTGCGTGATTGATCACAAAAGATTCAAGTTGTTGTGTGCAGGTGTTTATTGAAGATCTAAGAAGATTAGACAAAGAAGATATTGAAGATTTCTTATTTGGGGTTCATAATCTTTGGTGTGCACAATACTTGTTTCGGTATAAGATGATCCAACTATAATCAGTTTATCCTTGTGGTAGATTGGATTGATTGGTTTTGTAGATCGGCATCAATACAATTCTTTGTGATTAAAAGTATTGATTGAAAAATATTAACAATTACCTTTGGTAGTTGAACATAAGATAGGTCTAAGAACCTGACGAAGGAGTTTATTGAGATAAACATAAGAGCCTTTGTCGAAATCACATCACTTGGTTGAAGAGAGTTGATACCAAACAGATTTGTTGTTCCTTTACTGTTTGGAATACGAACCAAAGGAATTGTTCCAAGTATGTGACTTATTCATAAGTTGGAGGCATGGGAATACAGACGGAACTAGGTGAACTATAGGTTTAGTTGCTTGGTCTCAACTATACGAAGTTGGTTTAATTTTGTGTAGTGGCTTAATCCTGAGAGTATTCAATTCTGGACAAGGTCCCGGGGTTTTTCTGCATTTGCAGTTTCCTCGTTAACAAAATCTTGCTGTGTCATTTACTTTATATTTCCGCATTATAATTGTTTTATTATAATTAAAGTAAATTACACAAATGTTAATTCATATTTACTTGATGAGCAATCCTATTGTGTTTGGTTAAGTCCGAACCTTTTTATCAAGTAAACATACTTCGTTGTTGTATTGTCTCGATTTCGTATCCATAGACGATCACACGAAGTGTGAACCGATTAGTTGCATTGTCTCGACTCAGTCCATAGACAATCACTTTCGGAGAAAGGACTTATAGGTAGGAAAAGTTTTAGCTTGAGGTACATTTGGGTACCCTCTCATTTTCAGTACATGCCTTGGATTTGTGCATATTCCATTGTAAGCCTATTTCCATATTTTTTACTTGGCTTAGGCATTGATGAAAACATGCACTAATCTTGCTCGAGCCAAGAGTGCATCAGTCAGGCTCATGCTGCACTAGCTTTGCATCACCCTTGTGATGCCAACCGCTTATATAACATCTCTTAACCTGTACACGCCGATATAAATTAATTTCCTGGCAATGACCAATGCATTATTGGTGCATGCCTGTGTTGAATGGCTTGATTGGAAGTATGAACATTAAATGGACTGCAACTTGCCTCATCAAGTATGACAACAATCATCTCTTGCATCGCATTCCCGAGCCAGATGATATGAGTTATCATTATGTCGTAATCAACTCGCAATTGGATGATATAAGCGGCGAAGTGATGGAACATCAATGCTTCAACTCATTGCATCTTCCTACGTACCATTCTTCGTACTTTGAAGGGATCAAGCATTGACCGTCCTCGAAGTGACAAGCAACTAAAACTAACTTGTAATACAAGGCCAAATCCAAGGTATTGTCTAGTCTGTATAGGACAAAGGGTCCTTTGCAAATGATGCGCAAGAATGTGCATCATTGGATTTTCCTTCGTGTTGTCCCATGGTGGCGCAATATTAGTTTGCAACATCACAACTTTGGTGCCTAAGCATCATAAAGCTCTCTTGACCAATCCACGCGCCAAAAGATGTTTCAGCATCATATAGGCTAAGCTATGAAGCTTGAGGCACATCTGCACTATATGCACCTTCAACCAACTACCTTCTCCCTATATATGTTTTATTGACATTTCTACAAAGCAAAGTTGTGGATCACTTTGACGTGTTTGATTCACTATTCATGGTTGTTGCCATATATCTCTAAATAAAACGCCATGATGACTGTGTTTCTATTTCTGGCCTGCAGGCCAGCTTCAATGTTACGCCATGATGATGCTATATTGCCTCGTCCAGCCTTCTCTAGCCTGATCCACCATATTCGTGCAATATTGGCTCTAGGCTAACGCAGCTTGCATAATGCGCCATAGTGGGGCAATTTTTTTCTAGGCCAGCCACCCAACTGGCTTGATGCACCATGATGGTACGATATTATCCCTTGACTAATATAACCCACAAAATGCGCCTTAGTGGCGCGACATTGACTCTAGGACAATGTAACCCACATATTGCATGATGGTGTGTTATTGGCCATAGGCTAATATTCCAAATTTGCACGCAACATAAGCTTGAGATGAAGCTTCATCTCTGTTAGAGCATTGCTCGGTCGAACTCGCATGCGTTGCTATCTCAAGCATGTTTGTCAATGTTAGTGATCAAAACTATAAGTCTTGATTTCTATTCTACATAGCTAAAGGTCTCGGACTAGGATAGAAAGTGTAGTTGAGCTCAAGAACTCCATGGAAATCATCATACAAGACGAAGGACTACTCAAGGAACTGGTGGATCTTCATCGACTAAAAGGTATGTGGAGACTTGAACATATCTCTCACTCAAAAGTCTATCTATTATATCTCCTACTCTTGAGACAAAAGTCGTTTTGATATATAGACTTTCATAATGCACATTTGCTATTTCGAGTTGAGTTTATCTCGCCTATCTATTTCTCGAAATATGTGTTGGTAAGCTTTCGCTTTAGCCGAATTCATCTTTACCTAGTGGCGAAAGTCGTGTTATGTTTCAATCACTTTGAAAATTGCTCTGACGAAAAATGGGCTGTGAATAACGGCTATATCCGTCCTCTGAGAATGTTTCAATGATTGAAATGAGAGTTTAGATTACATAACCATTGGTAGGATATAAGCATTGTTGTGGAAACACATATATGTATAAGTCCTTATTCCTTGAACCAAAGTTTGCGAAATTTGTTGATCAAGAGAAATGGAAGTGGCGTGAGCCAAGTCCGCGAACTGGTGGAAGTTCTCGACCCGAGAATTTCTGCTGGAGTTTGTGAACTCCTTCCATGAGCTTAATTCCGCGAACCCAGTCCGCGAACTTGAGCAGGTTATATCTAAAACCGGTTGTTCTTGAACCCATGTTTATTTAAACTAAGGGATGCTTTTGCAAACCGTGGCTATAAAGTTCATGAACCGATTCGAGTGAATCAAACCGTTTTAGCTTCGATTGTGTCTTGTGTAGTTACATAATATCTAAGCAATTGAACAACTCTCTAACTAGTTCATTTGAGTCATTTGAACTAGTTATGGTGAAGAAGAATATGGTTGATATGAAAGTAATCATATGGCTAACCATTTGGTTAACTATTGTTGAACCAACAAATGTTAATGTTTGGGAACGGTTCGTAAACCCAAAATTGGACATTTCATTTGTGTGTAACAAGCTAAGTTTTCGATCCAACGGGTGAGAAATATTAGCTTGAATCTAATCAGGTTTTCATCTAACGGTGAATATTGAATGCTTTGTTACCAAGCTAACATTGATTGCAAACCCTGATTTGAAAACTATATAAGGGAGAACTCTAGCAACTGGGAAGCCTAATCCCCACACCTTACGTGTGATACTAGTTGCATAGCTAGAGTCGATTCTCCTTTAACCTTTGGTTTCTTCTTTTAAACCAGGTTAACGACTTAAAGACTTCATTGGGATTGTGAAGCCAGAGCGATACTACTTTTCTTGTAGTTGTGTGATATGATCTTACATCTTCTACCCTTACGAGTATGATTGTAATAATTGGATCGAGATTTTATATCTTCGATAGGCAAGATAGAAAAGTAATCACAAACACTTCGTCTCATCGTTTGTGATTCCACAATATCTTTTTTCGCTGCGTCGATTAAGATTATTGTGAGGTGATCAATAATATTAGGTTGTTCTTCGGGAATATAAGACCGGTTTATTGATTGGTTCCTGTTCACCTTGATTTATCAAAAGACGGAACAAAACTCGTAGGTATATTCGTGGGAGACGGATTTATCTATTACCGTAGACTTTTCTGTGTGACACAGATTTGTTTATTAAAGTCTTCGACTTTGGGTCGTAGAAACTCTTAGTTGTGGGGGAGATCAGCTAAGGGAATGAAGTACGTAGCATCCTGCTGGGATCAGAGGCGTATGAGCATAAATGTACCTTGGATCAGTGTGAGATTGATTGGGGTTCAATTACAGTCCAGACCGAAGTTAATTTGGAGTAGGTTAGTGTCTGTAGCGGCTTAATACAGTGTGTGTTCAATATGGACTAGGTCCCGGGGTTTTTCTGCATTTGCGGTTTCCTCGTTAACAAAATTCTGGTGTCTGTGTTATTTCTATTCCACATTATATTTGTTTATATAATTGAAATATCACAGGTTGTGCGTTGTTCAATCAATTAGAATATCCGACCTCTTGGTTGTTGATTTGAATTGATTGACACTTGGATATTGGTCTTTGGTACCATCCAAGTTATCTCTCTTTGATAAAGACTCGAAGATTTCTATTTGCTTGAGTAAAGATCAAATCGAGAGATTGAGATATAAACTCTTTGACATACTTTTATCTAGATTGAGTATGACTGTCTAGTTGATTCTCTAGAAAGTATATTGGAGTTTGTCCATACAGATTTCTAAGCGAAATATTGGGTGTGGTTGTTGTACCCCCACTTTTTCAATTGGTATCAGAGCAGGCAAACACGTTCAAGGCCTTACAAGTCTGTGTTTGTAGCGATCTGACTCTATGGACAGAGGTGCTATCTCTATTAACGTACCACCAGTCTTCGATGGATCTAATTACTTATGGTGGAGAATTTCTATGCGATCTTTTCTTCAAGCGCGTGATTTTCAATCATGGGTATATGTTATGGCTATGATCCTCCCTTTGTGGCAGTTGGAGATGTAAACGTTCCCAAACCTATTGGTGAATACAACCCTGCTGAGATACTTGCTGCAAAGAAAAACTCCGACGATTTAAATGCGATAATGCCATTACCCCAAATCTTCAGCACCATGTGACTAATTGCACTAAGTCTCAAGAAGCTTGGGATATCTTGGAAACCGTATTCGAAGGTAACTCCAGTGAAAAGGAAGCTAGGCTTCAAAACCTTAATTCCGATTGGGAAAACCTTCGTATGGCAGATGAAGAAACATTTGATGAGTTTAATCACAAAGTGTCATAAATTGTTAATGCATCTTTTGCATTGGGTAAGACTATTCCTGAAAAGGACATTGTGATGAGAACTCTCAGATCGCTGCCATCTAGATACGATTCTAAGAAGCATGCCATCGTTGAGGGAAATAACCTTGATAATCTTTCCAGAAATACGTTGGTTGGGAAGCTTAAGATCTTTGATCACGAACATTCATCCAAAACTAAGGATGTTGCATTCAGAGCACAAAAGAACACTAAATTACTTTATAAGAGTAAAAAAGTGTATATCTCTGAAGATGATCATTCTGAGACAGATTCATCAGATGAAGATCTTGACAAGTCAGTCTCGATGATCACAAGACAATTTAGATATCTTATGTTGAAGATAAGTAAACGGTTCTCCAGAGATAAGCCTAAAGCATCAGTTAAACCTCATAATCGTATTCCTTCTAAAAACAGGGAAACAAATGAAACTGATGATGAGGATATGCCTCAGTGATTTAAGTGTAAAGGATTTGGTCATTTTGCAAACGAGTGCCTAAATCGTAGAAAATACATTGGGAACAAAGGTCTTGCTGCAACTCTTGATGAAATGTCTGACAGTTATGATTCTAATGAAGATGAGAAATCAAGTGTTGCACTTCTTGGTGAAAATATTAATTTTGATAACTGTAGCAATACATACATCAATTTCAATATTCTTTCAGAAGATAATCCAACTAATCTGGAAGAAAAAATTGACTAATTTCTTGGAAACTCTGTTTGCAATGTTTCAGGTTCCACCATGTGTCTAGCTGCGTGCACATCTCAGAAACCTGATTTTTATCCTAGTTTGACGTGTTCGTATTTTTTTCTAAAGGGTCATGAACTTTCAAGGTGTTACAAGTACAAATACCAATTGAGGCACGTCAACAAACTTCAACCAAGAGCAAATTATTTAGCAAGGAAGCTTAAACTTTCTCAGAAGACTGCTGAGGTATGTAGGATCTTATCTTCGTCTAAGAAGTTAGTTTCCAAGGATAAACCAAGACCATTAGAGAAGAAAGTATGGTCGAGTCGGTTTGATGGACAGAAGTATGAGGATTCCTCTCAAGAGTAAAATGGTGGACAAATTGTTGTTCACCACAACACAACTTGAATGTGTTGATTTGGAAATCTTGTCTCATGTGCCTGATCAAAAGAGACAATGATTTTGTACCTCTCAGGCTTTAGGAAAAGTTTTCTTTCTTTTTCTTAGTTTTTGTTCTTCCCTGTCTATCAACAAATGAGGGTTATTATCGACAATTCGACTCTTTATAGGGTTGTGAGTTAGACGTGTACGAACCTGCTTAAAGGTTTCGAAACCCTACATTCCTTTTTCCTTCCTCAAAACAAGACTACTTGTTGAGTTCAATTTGTGATTTCCTCTCACGAACCCATACGTTATGGATACTCCAAGCATGATGTCTTCTGATGGAAAAGATATTAATGTGATTGTTAAGCCATCAATCATGAAGGAAAAAGAAAAATCTCCATTATCTCTTACCTTGAAAATAAAAAGAAGGAATGTGAGGAAGCCAAGAGCCGTTCCTTCAAACTCTCAGAAGTTTTCTGGTGTTCTTGAAGAGTTGAAGGAGATGCGAAAGGAGATTCAACAAATAAAGACTTTTGTGTATAAGACTCATGAGATTCAGAAGGCCCTGGTTCGACAACATCAGCCGCGAAGGTTTATTGACATAAACTCCTACCTTAATGAACCTTATGTCCCAATGGATGTTGACGACAAGGAGTTCGGGGACGATAAAGAATTCTTCAAAGGTCTTATTGCCTAGTAAATCTTCTATTTTCTTGTTTTTATTAGAAGAATAACTAGAGTTTGGAATATCCATTATTGTGATTACACATAGCTATGTCCAACGTTTTCATCTTCATGTTTTTAGATTTATTAGTTTAAATTCTAAATTTGTATGGAAGATGATTTTTGCAGTATTAATCTTTATGGTTTTATATATTGCAATATTGTTATGGGATGTGTGTGTTTACGTCTGTGAACTTCACCATCCCATATCTTGTCAAAAGTAAAGTCTTTCGTATGTCGATATGCATGTATTGATAAAAGAATGAATGGACTTTTTACAAATACAAAAGTTAAGCCTATATTTTCAATTATTGATGGAAGATAGGTTAAAATCTTTTGTTTGCAAGGATTATGTCTATTGTATGTCATTGTGCAAATAATGATGGAAAATAGAATGAATCCTTGAGTATTCCGCAGTAATTGATTTTCAATGATCCATATTTTATGTATTACTGTGAGGCTCCGTAAAGTGTCTTATGTTGAGCATTTAACAACCAAGTTGATTATTTTTGATTAGCTATCTTGTTGTTCCGTAAGGTACTTTATGTCGAGCATTTTCAACTAAGTTAATCATCTTGTTTGGTTATTTAGTTGTTGCTCCGTAAGTTTTCTTATGTCGAGCATGACCAATTAAATTGATTACTTTTGTGATTAATTTGGTTGTGTATTTCAATTAGATTAATTATGTTTTCTCTTGTGATTAATCTAATTGTATCTTTTAAGTCTCCATAATTCACTTATGTTTGAGCACTTGTCGATTAAATTAATCATGGGTTCTCTTGTGGTTAATTTAATTGAACTTATTGGATTCGAATTCATACTTGTATGTGATTTGTTATGTACAAAGAAATCCTTCTTTTCTTTCGAAATTAAGGTCGCTCTTGTTGTTCTTTCGGGAACGACATTTAATGGGGGAGAGTTCTTTTGAACTTGCTCTTAATTTCCATATTTTTGTGGGGAGTGCGGTTGTGGAATATTATACGGGTTATCTTGTATCTTTATAAACTCCTTGATGAATACATTTAACTTCGGCTTTATGATTGCATCTAAAGAACAAGTTGATATTTTTGCTTTCTTTTGGTCAAAAAATATCTCTTTCGGAAATTTCATTAGGATACCGTTCTTGTACCTTTCCCAATTTTATTGACAAAAAGGGGGAGAATTAATATGTAGTTCACACTACAAATACATATGGTTTTCGGATCATTATGTAAGGGGAAGTGGTTTCCATGTGAGATGGAGTATTGACTAAGGGGGAGTGATACATATCACCATAGTATTGTTGTTGAAGTTGTGATACAATTGGAATTTGACGTTGTGTAATGATACTATGACACTGTATAACAATGATTGAGAACTATTGTTTTCTTATTGTTATAGCTAGGATTTTCAACAACGATGATGCTAAACTTACAACCTTTGGGATCATTGGAGTACTTGGAAGTGACGAAGATTTCGAGTAATTTTGAAGATTAGGCATGTGGAATAGAAGCTATAAAAGTTTATTTATTTATTTTTTGTATTCCACATGTATTAATAGTTTTGCCACTAAAATTGACAAAGGGGGAGATTGTTAGAGCATTGCTCGGTCGAACTCGCATGCGTTGCTATCTCAAGCATGTTTGTCAATAATAGTGATCAAAACTATAGGTCTTGATTTCTATCCTACATAGCTAAAGGTCTCGTACTAGAATAGAAAGTGTAGTTGAGATCAAGAACTCCATGGAAATCATCATACAAGACGAAGGACTAACTGGTGGATCTTCATCGACTAAAAGGTATGTGGAGACTTGAACTTATCTGTCCCTCAAAAGTCTATCTATTCTATCTCCTACTTTTGAGACAAAATTCGTTTTGATATATAGACTTTCATTATGCACATTTGCTATTTCGAGCCGAGTTTATCTCGCCTATATATTTCTCGAAATATGTGTTGATAAGCTTTCGCTTTAGCCGAATTCATCTTTACCTAGTGACGAAAGTCATGTTATGTTTCAATCACTTTGAAAATTGCTCTGACGAAAGTCATGTCATGTTAACGAACTCAGTCCGCGAACTGGCGGAAGTTCTCGACCCGAGAATTTCTGCTGGAGTTTGTGAACTCCTTCCATGAGCTTAATTCCGCGAACCCAGTCCGCGAACTTGAGAAGGTAATATCTAAAACCGGTTGTTCTTGAACTCATGTTTATTTAAACTAAGGAATACTTTTACAAACCTTGGCTTTAAAGTTCATGAACCGATTCGAGTGAATCAAACCGTTTTTGCTTCGATTGTGTCTTGTGTAGTTACATAAGAGCTAAGCAATTGAACAACTCTCAAACTAGTTCATTTGAGTCATTTGGACTAGTTATGGTGAAGAAGAATATGGTTGATATAAAAGTGATCATATGGCTAACCATTGGTTAACTATTGTTGAACCAACAAATGTTAATATTTGGGAACGGTTCGTAAACCCAAAATTGGACATTTCATTTGTGTGTAACAAGCTAAGTTTTCGATCTAACGGTTGAGAAATATTAGCTTGAATTTAATCAGGTTTTCATCTAACGGTGAATATTGAATGCTTTGTTACCAAGCTAACATTGATTGCAAACCCTGATTTGAAAACTATATAAGGGAGAACTCTAGCAACTGGGAAATCTAATCCCCACACCTTACGTGTGATACTAGTTGCATAGCTAGAGTCGATTCTCCTTTAACCTTTGGTTTCTTCTTCTAAACCAGGTTAACGACTTAAAAACTTCATTGGGATTGTGAAGCCAGACCGATACTACTTTTCTTATAGTTGTGTGATCTGATCTTTCACCTTCTATCGTTACGAGTACGATTGTAACAATTGGATCGAGATTTTATATCTCCGATAGGAAAGATAGAAAAGTAATCACAAACACTTCGTCTCATCGTTTGTGATTCCACAATATCTTTTTTCGCTGCGTCGATTAAGATTATTGTGAGGTGATCAATAATACTAGGTTGTTCTTCGGGAATATAAGACCGGTTTATTGATTGGTTCCTGTTCACCTTGATTTATCAAAAGACGGAACAAAACTCGTAGGTATATTCGTGGGAGACGGATTTATCTATTACCGTAGACTTTTCTGTGTGATACAGATTTGTTTATTAAAGTCTTCGACTTTGGGTCGTAGCAACTCTTAGTTGTGGGTGAGATCAACTAAGGGATTAAAGTACGTAGCATCCTGCTGAGATCAGAGGCGTAGGAACATAAATGTACCTTGGATCAGTGTGAGATTGATTGGGGTTCAACTACAGTTCAGACCGAAGTTAATTTGGAGTAGGCTAGTATCTGTAGCGGCTTAATACAGTGTGTGTTCAATCTGGACTAGGTCCCGAGGTTTTTCTGCATTTGCGGTTTCCTCGTTAACAAAATTCTGGTGTCTGTGTTATTTCTATTCCGCATTATATTTGTTTATATAATTGAAATATCACAGGTTGTGCGTTGTTCAATCAATTAGAATATCCGACCTTTTGGTTGTTGATTTAAATTGATTGACACTTGGATATTGGTCTTTGGTACCATCCAAGTTATCTCTCTTTGATAAAGACTCGCAGATTTCTATTTGCTTGAGTAAAGATCAAATCGAGAGATTGAGATATAAACTCTTTGATATACTTTTATCTAGATTGAATCTGACTGTCTAGTTGATTCTCTAGAAAGTATATTGGAGTTTGTCCATACAGATTGCTAAGCGAAATATTGGGTGTGGTTGTTGTACCCCCGCTTTTTCAATCTCAATCCAATTACGTATCTTTGAGCATACGTCACGTGAAAAATGCGAGTGTTACAAACCAGCTATCAAGAATAAACTTAAATCGATCAACAAAGAAGAGTTTTATATATATATCATGAGGAATCACAAAATCTGAGACGACGAGAATTTTGCAATTTCTATTCATCTCGTTGTTGATTGTAGATTGACGAAAACCTCAACAATCAACAAGAACAAGATCAAGATACACGATCTAACAAGGTAAAGATAGTTGGACCTGGCTTCACGAGTCCTTAAGTAAAGTCTTTAAATCATAAACCTAATTGTGTTTCTCAGAGGAAACCTAGGTTAATAGAGGGCGAATCTAATAAGCAACTAGGACACAGAAGTGTCACAGATTGAATTTCTCAGTTGTTTGTGTCTCTTTATTTATAAACTTTTAAGACTATAGGTAGCTTTGAATTCAAGCCAAGATAACTTGAGATTCAAGCAAACACTTTCTCAGTTTAGATGGAATCCTTATTAGGAGTTCATGTAAGCATGTGAGAAGTGTGTCTTGAAAAAATATACACTATGATCTAGGATACTGGAACCGTGTACAATGATAGTTCATGGAGAATATGACATATGAACGTATAGGCATAATCGTGTTCATTTAACACTGAAGGCTTAATTCGTGATTCAGAAACACAAAGTGATTTAGTGATCAAAGATATATTAGAAGTGTTCATAAGAGTTGTAACAATGCCAAACATATTTATGAAAATAGTTTATGAACATCTTCTTAAATCATATTTGTAGTTGCAGGAAATCCTACACTACACCCCTCATATGATTTCATTATTAATCAACTCATTTTTAGATTTATACTCTTAATTTTATTGATTAATCTTTGAATGTTCTTACAAGAAAAGATAAAGAAATCAAGAATGATCGCTACTCTGAACTTTCTCTCTCCTATTTACTTGTTTCTTACTCAAAAAAGATCTCTCCCATTTTCTTTACAACTGAACGACTATTTATAAGGAAATACATAGTGGATGACAGCTAATCTGTCCTTTATTTTCGGGTATGGTCTGCGACATTCTCGCAACCTTACAAATGTTAATTTTGCAAACTCTCTAATTTTCGCAGGACTATCATATCTTTCTCGTGATCTTAGTTGACGTCCTTTATTTTATCATTTCTAAAATTGTTCTGCGACGTTGTTGTGCTGTGTCATTGATAATTTCGCTGAAACATTGTCATTGCGAGATTCTGATCCTACATCTTGCCTCTTCTCATTTCTTCTCTGCAAAGTAGAGAATGATGTGAGAAATGCCGTAACTGCTTATCTTTTCATATTCTGCATTTATCACACGTATTCTTTCTTCCATTTATTTCTCGACACGTCTTTTGTAACCGTTACTTTTTAACCGCTTATATCTTTTCGTATTAATCGTGTTTATTTTCTCGAGGAGAAATTCCCTCTCTATATATATATATTCCTTTTCACTCTCTTCTTCTTTCTTTTTATCTTCTCTGCAACTTCATCGTTCTTATGCAAATTCTACTATTGCAACTTTTCTTCTTTCTTCTTCAATATTTTTAAGTTCTTCTTCATCTTCATACTATTTCTTCTGCAAATCTTCATAGTTCATAATTTTCTTCGAAACAATCTCCCTGCTATTATCTTCCATGGATTCATCAAGGTTAGTTTTCTTTTTTCTTCTTTGTGAGTTTTGCTAAAATTGATCTTGTTTATTGCCTTATTTGATGTTGTTTATGTGATTCCCATACTCTTGTTATTTCAGCAAAAGCGCTTCCAACACTAGATTTACAGTTCAGAACCCTAACGTTCCCAAGTCGCAGCATAAAGTTGTTGCGCATAAAAGAAAGTCTGCGAATGAGAAGGTAGTAAGAAACACTATCCTTTTATAATAACAACATTGTTGCCTCTGTTTCTTATCTGGATTGTAATTCGCAGGGTGATAAAGATGTTAATAAACCAACCAAGAAATCTCGCCACCTTAAAACTGTTCCAACTTCTGTTCCCTTCCATTTATTCATCTCTTCTAAATCTTCTGCGACATCTTCGCAAGATAAACCTTTATCTCCTATTCGCGAAAAAGCTGCCTCAGACTTCATTTCTTCAGTTGACCTCTCAATGATTGAAACTCCCCTTGTTGATCCTGCTGTGAATGAAACCTCTTCTCTTCCCATTGAGAATGTTTCTCAACCTTCTATCTCTACCAGTTCTTTACCTAAGTCTCTTCCTCTTTCGAAAGAAACCGTGGAAGGGATAGATATTGCCTTCAAAGTTTTATCTGAAGTTCTGGATGATGTCAAGAATTCTTCTATTGATCCTATAAAGTCTAATGTTTGCGAAATCCTGATCAAGCATTTGGGTTCTGACAGAGCTGCTTCGCAGACAGCTTTGGAAAAAGAATGTAATGCTCTTCGTCTCGAAAATCAGAAGCTTCAGAATGTTTTACTGGATCGTGATAATCTTCGCAAGAAGAATGATGAATTGAGAGGTATAATTTTCTTGTCTGTGTCTTTAATTTGCCTTTTTAATGGTTTTATCCTTCCCATATTTAATTATCCTTGAAATCCCTCTTTCGCATGTTAAGCTTTAAACCAGAAACGAATAATGGAGAGATATCAATTTGAATCTGCTGTTGAAGAAGCCCGTGTTGATAAAAAAATCTTGATGGATCAATATAACCAATTAGATAACCTCTATTCATATTCTCTTGATCATATAAATAATCTTACCAATGAAAATACCCAATTAATTCAAAGACAAGATTTATTAAGCAATGAAGTATCTCGTCTTTCTTATTCTTTAATTAAAGCTAATTTAGGGATGGAAACTTTATCAGATGAGAATAAAACCTTGTCCCAAGAGAAGAGAACTTATTTAAACAAGATGGCGATATCTTCGCAACAACTTAGTATTCTTCAAAAAAGTATGTGATGACCAAGAGCAATCTCTTCGCTCTTTGAGAAATGAACTTAAAGAAGTAACAGAGTCATCTATCGCTGAAAGAGATACACTCATTCAAGGTAGAATAGCTTTAAGTGTAAAGGCAAATCAGCTTAAAGAACAATATTCCAAATTAGAAGAATCTTATTCTTCTCTTGCGAAGAAAAATGCCTTTCTTATTTCTAAAGAGAAAAATCTTCAGACTCGACTTAAAGGTTTAGTTGGAGATAAATTTGATGACGCAATGGACCGTTGGGAGAATAATTGTCTGTCCTTGATTCAACACCTTATTTCACAAAAGGAAGGTAGTCCTAATAGTTTGACTGCCTTAATTATCTTTTCTTTGTCATATCTCTCTGAATTCCTTATCTTAATAAAATTTTGTATTCTATCTCTCGCAGAGTCTGAGAAGAATCTTCATTCTTCCATTTATGTTTTGGAGGCTAAATATGCCAAAATTCGCAAAGAAAATGCATTGCTCGTCTCTACCCTTACTGGTTCTCGCGACCGAGCAGAAAGAAGACTTGATTATCTTGCTTATTTTAAGGATATTCAAGATAGGAATCATCAGAGAGCACTTCTTCGCCAAGTTCATCTCCGGGAAGAATTCCTTGTAAATGACATTTTATTGTCCAACTCTCTTCCTCCTACATCAGTTGATCCTTTAGAAGTAAATGATGATGAAGTTCCTCGTCCTGCTGATAGTGATTATGATTACGAAAGCGGTGCAGAGGATAATTTATTAGAAGATGAAGAAGAGGATCCTTCTAAACAAGCATCTGCTGGAGTTAATCAGAATGAGAAATAAATTTCTCCTGAAGAAGTAATTGCTGGCGATAATCAAGATGCTAGTCAAGGCGAAGATCAAAACCGAAATGAAGGAGAGGCTTGCGAGAATATTGGCGAAGAATTTCTGTTATCTCCTGCTACTGAAATTAATACTGAAGCTTGAGCTTCTTATTTAGGTTTGTCTTCTTGAACTGTCTTATTTTTATCACTTTTGCGAGTCACATTTTTCAACCAACTTTGGAGTCAACTTTTCCTTTTAATATTTTGTTGATGAGAAAGATAATGCTTCTTGTGTATTGTTCCCATACTTGCCTCTCATTATCTTTCTTGCAAAAAATAATCTGTTACGAATACTTATAAATGTTTTGTTTGATCATATGGTCTTATTTTTCCTTCCTAATTAAAGGTCTTATTATGCCACCTCTTGTCATTGCGACAAAATCGCAGGACGTCCTTGCACTTTCATGCAAAAACCCATTGATCTTGCCTTAACCTTTTCTTTTGTATTATGGCCTCTTCAGGAATGTTGCAACAATATGACAGGCCTAAATATTCTTGCGAAAATAAAGTCCCATGACATTGCCGTCTTGCGACGAAATGGAATAGGTGAAATCAGAGGAGATGTTGACAATGCGAAATTATGTCATCAGATTGAAGTAAAGCATTGTGAAGGACAAGAAAAAAAGAAACAATTTCGCAGAAAGTTGGCAAAGGAAGCAAAGAAAGAAGAAGAATTTAGAGTATATATGATAAGGGCAAAATAAGGAAAAGGAATACCCAGCGATATTTCGGAAGAAGGAGAAGGACCTATGAAAATAATAAAAGAACCAACACCAATGGGAGAACCTAAACCCACTTACACTGCCGCAGAACCAACAAAAGAAATAAACGTTGGGACTATAGAAGAACCTCTAATATTGAGAATTGGAACCAAAATGGATATGGAAGAAGAAGAAAGAACTGTTAATTTGTTGCGAGAATATAAAAAATTTTTCGCAGGAAACATGGATGAGATACCGGGAATAGATCCATCAATTGCATGCCACAAGTTGGAGATTAACAAAAATGTGAGACCATTTAAACAGAGAATAAGAAAAATTGCAAAAAAATATCATTCCCAAATAGAAGAAGAATTACAGAAAATGCTTGAGGCAGGAATCATAACAGAAGCTAAATACCCAGAATGGATAGCGAATATGGTCATTGTCCCAAAGAAAAACAAAGGAATCAGGATTTGCATAGATTTCACTGA
The DNA here is from genome assembly GCF_003573695.1 of Papaver somniferum. Classification (NCBI taxonomy): domain Eukaryota; kingdom Viridiplantae; phylum Streptophyta; class Magnoliopsida; order Ranunculales; family Papaveraceae; genus Papaver; species Papaver somniferum. Next base: position 71,976,785 of record NC_039367.1, read on the forward strand.
TTTAAACAAAGCTTTCCCCAAAGATAGTTTTCCGTTACCAGATATTCCTCAAATGGTGGAATCCGCAGCGGGAAATGATAGGGTATCATCTTTAGATGGATACAAAGGGTATAACCAAATCCCTCTCGCTGAAGAAGATCAAGAACATACTGCTTTCTTTGCCCCTAGAGGTTTATATTGTTACACAAAAATGCCATTTGGTTTGCGAAACGCAGGAGCGACATATCAAAGAATGGTAGAGAAGGTGTTCGCAAAATGGATACACAAAACATTAGAAGTATACGTGGATGACATGTTAGTAAAGAGTAAAGAAGCTAAATACCATGTACAAGGCCCGAGGGAGATTTTTGAACAAATGCGGCAGTATAACATTAAATTGAATCCTGAGAAGTGTACTATTGGAGTTGCATCGGGAAATTTTTTAGGCTACATTGTATCAAAAGAAGGAATACAGGTTGATACAGAAAAAGTGCAAGCAGTTCGTGACATGCCAACACCAGCAACAATAAAAGATGTACAGAAGTTGAATGGGATTCTAGCTTCGCTGGGGAGATTCATTTCGCGATCATCAGACAAATGCAAATATTTTTTCGATATACTCAAGAAGGGTGCGAAATTTAAATGGATTGATGAATGTGAAAAAGCTTTTCAAGGAATCAAAGAACATCTTATGAATACAACTATCTCTCCTTTAGGTTTTGTTATGGATTTTCCAAAGCCGTGAACAAAATATGTTGAACTGGACATTTCTTCATCTTTAAATCCCATTCCCCGGAATGCGTGATAAAATATTATATCCACTGAACTTCCTGTATCGATTAAAGTTATGTTCAATATCCATTCTCCTGTGGATTTTGTCATTGTCTCCCTCTTTTTTCGCGTAATAGGCACTGTGACAACCAATGGAGATGTGTGGTTCAAATTTTCTTTTGGTATTTCTGCCGCCATGAATGTAATTTTTTGCTTTTCCCAATCTTTCAAGGGTGATGTCTTTTCTATCGCCATAACTTTCCTTCCTTCAAAATTTCGTTTATGTATTCTTCCTTTGATGTTTTCATGGAATTCATCAATCATCGTTTCTGTTATCATATTACACTCCAATCTTTTGTTGTCTACATTAATTCTATTCATCTTTCTTCTAACCGATTCACTGATTTATTTAATCACTTTCTTGATTTGAATATTCTCAACAACAATCTTCAACTTTCGATCTTCAGTCCATGTTTCTAGCGCCATTATGTAGTTGCAGGAAATCCTACACTACACCCCTCATATGATTTCATTATTAATCAACTCATTTTTAGATTTACACTCTTAATTTTATTGATTAATCTTTGAATGTTCTTACAAGAAAAGATAAAGAAATCAAGAATCATCTCTACTCTGAACTTTCTCTCTCCTATTTACTTGTTTCTTACTCAAAAAAGATCTCTCCCATTTTCTTTACAACTGAACGACTATTTATAAGGAAATACATAGTGGATGACAACTAATCTGTCCTTTATTTTTGGGTATGGTCTGCGACATTCTCGCATCCTTACAAATGTTAATTTCGCAAAATCTCTAATTTTCGCAGGACTATCATATCTTTCTCGTGATCTTAGTTGACGTCCTTTATTTTATCATTTCTAAAATTGTTCTGCTACGCTGTTGTGCTGTGTCATTGATAATTTCGCTGAAACATTGTCATTGCGAGATTCTGATCCTACAGTATTGGGTAGCCATGTGCAAGGGTACACGTACCTATGAACCTGTTCGTGAATTCAGGACCTTGGGCTACACGTACTGGGTCTGCATACCCTAAGATATTCACGAACTCAGTCTCTTGGGGTACACGTACGGGGTATGCGTACCTATCCCTTATACGAATTCAGAACCTTTAAGTATGCGTACCCACCTATATTCTGGAACTCAGATGTCTAGGGTACGCGTACTGGATATGCGTACATACCCTATGTCAGCTTTCAGTAGTTCTGAAAAACTTCTCTTTCATGATTTGAAACATTCTCAATAGTCATATATATGAAATATCATTGCTCGGAAAATTTATAAATGATTAACTTGAAGCACAATAGTTCTTGAACAATAATTTTTTCTTAACTAAGATTGCTAAGAATCTATGAACATCCATTGCTTGAATCGTATTTCGAGATATTTAACAAGACAAGATTGATGTGACTACTAATTTTCCCATATTCTACGTAATGTATACAGCTCGGAGGGTCGAATACTAAGTGGTATTGATACCTCCGTTGAACTGATAATGCTAAGTAGTAAAAGATATCCAAGATCACAACAATAAAAAAGAACACTAATGTAATGTAAATGCTACTAAGTTATCATGAGGCACAAGAGATTACGTGGTTCGAATTTTGTCTACGTCCACGGGGTAATGAGTGATTTGTTTGTATTAGGTTGTGGTGGTTACAAAGATCTTAAATGCTTCCCAAAGTAATAGAGAACTCAAGTTGAAGTAAATACTTAAGTTTTTAACATTAAAGAGGTATAAGGTTAAGATTAGATATTGAATTCCCTTAATTTGTTGGTGAATCTTGGTATTTATAGCCCCTTCTGCTCCAGGTATATCTTTGCTGTCTTTGGATCCATCGTTCCCTGATATACTTTCCGTACAAATCGTACCTTTGTTCACCGCGCGCTTTCTCCAGTCGGACTCTGCCACCTCAGCTGACCCACGTTCCTTCGGGAACTTCCCAGCCTTAGTAAAAATTGTACCTCCGTTCACCGCTAGCCTTTGCCAGTCAGATTCCGCTACATCATCTCTCTCCACGTGCTTTGGTTATGCGTGTAGATAAGAGATTTGTGCATTTAATGCTGATTGGATATGTCATCTACCTCTGTCCCTTCTCCAGCTGCCTCTCTCTAGACTAGGCTTTATTATCTCCACCTTGGCCGTCGAGGTATCCCTCCTTGGGATGAGATAAAGTAGATCTGCGAAGGTATCCTCTGCTACCCAGGTTTCTTTGTATAGCAAGGGATACACAGTTATCCTGTACACGACCACTAAGATCGTGACACGTACTCTGCGGAATATTGATATTCACAGTTTTCCCCTTTTCTTTCATATTCTACCATCTGGTAGGATTGGAAGAAAAACTCCCGTAACGCCGCCATTTTTGCACATACCGATTGGGTGGTCCGCACATGTCTTTTCATGCAATAACTTCCCCTTGAATTTCGGGACATTCAAATTTTTGGGTTCTCCAGTCGCCTATAAGAAGAGATTAAAGAGAAGGAATTTCATTAACTTTCTCTTATCCTCTCGAACTGTCGCTTTCTCTCCCTTTCTCAGATATTTCTTCTGTCTCTTTTTCATTCAACTGTCGACTCCCAAAAGCTCTTGATCCTCAGCACTTCAATTTCCATATTCAGGTTAGTAAAATTTTGCTTTGTTACTGTTGTTTTTCGTATTTTCCATGCCAGTTCTGTCTTCCTCTTTTTGGTTATTCGAAGTGGCTGTTGTATTTGCATGCGAGAATTTTAATTCTCTTTTACTTCTTTATGTTGTACGAGAACTTGGGTTTGTTCTCATTTCGTATTTCAACAATGATTGTGCCATGATTGTTCTTCGTCTGCAACTCTTCTTATCATGTTGAATCATCCTCTGTTTCGCACCATATAAGAATTGTGTTGTTTCATTTGGTTTGTTTAAGCAAACCCATGCCTAAAGTATGTTTGTCTTTGCCCCCAACTTTTTTTTGGTTCGACTGTAATTTTGGTCCGCCATTGTTGATGGAATGTTCTTCCTGTTGATGTTAGGAATCATGAGACTCCTGAAGAAGCCTGTGCGCAGAGATCTGAAGCCTAGGTCGTCTACTGAGCCGCCTCCGCGGATGGATCATCCTGATGCTACGCCTTCTCCACCTCCTGAGGACGCTGAGGTACCCGCTGGTACCGAGATGGCTGTGATCCCCAAGACTTCTGCGGACCCTGAAGTTGAGGAGGTTGCCGTTGAGGATCTTCCTCCTCCTCCGCCTCACTATGAGCTTCAAAGGCTGCAACTGCGTGACAAAGATGGCTACACTCACTTGTCCTTAGCTGAGATTACCAAGTCTTTTAGCCTCCATAAGTTTGAGATCTCCTTTGTCAATGGTCCTGATGTTCTCACCGAGTCCTTATTCCGGGATTTTCCTTACGATGAGAACAACCTTTTGACTAGTGTTGGCCAGTTGGCCGCGGTTATGCTTCTTCATTTGTTTAGGAGAAAGGATCCTTTATACTATGACGTTTTGTCTACCAGAGATGACCCAGCGAACAAAACTCAGGTCCGAGGAGTCATGCAATACACTGGTAATTATTGGCGTGCCCTTCGTGAGTGCTGGTACCGTAGCAAAGGAAAGACTAATTTGAAGTCTTATGACCCTTTTGTTGCTGGTAGGTCTAAGCAAGAGGATTACACCCCTGCCAACTTCAATGCTACATATGCTGATGCTATTCAGAAGAGTAACATTCTTCCTTAGAGTGTTGGTCCCCGTCGTATCCATGTTACTGCTAAGCATATTAGGGAAGGTAACAACCTTCATATGTTGGAGGAGATTGACAAGACCGGTTTGACTGTTATCCCTTATTCTGCTAAGCTTCCTTAGACGAAGCCTGACCGTATCCGTCTTGATCATGATGATCGCTGGGCTCGTACTCCTCTTCGTGTGGTGGATCCTCGGGCCTAAGATTTTACTACCGCAGATCCCAACGTCCCTCGTACAACTTTCTCCTTGCCTGAAAAGTATGATGGATATCAGCCTTAGGTTTTCAACCCTGCTGCTTCTCATGAGGTAACCTTCACTTCCTTTGGATGTTCTTCATTTTATTCTTTTCTTTTGAGTCTTTGTTTGGTATTCTGATGGCTTTCTTTTGTAGTCTGCCTCTGCTTCTTCTGCTGGAACTTCCGCGGGTTCTACTGCAAGGGCTGCTCCGGGCTCTGCTGGTAACTCTGTAGCCACTAGGACCAGGAAAATAAAGTCTTCGGCTGAAGAAGCTACGCCAACCCCTACGGAGGTAAGGATTATATCCTATCCATGTCGTTTTGCTTGTATGCTTCATATTATCTCGCCCCTAATCCTTGGCTTGCACATGTGTTTTTCTACAGTCTTCCAAGAGAAAAGGCAAGTTGAAGGCTGTGATTGATCTTGAGGAATCCGATGAGGATCCTAAGGCTGGTGAGGAGGATCCGGATGACGAAGATATAAAGGACGTCGAGGATACTGGCCTTAGCCCTCATCTGGACGATATTGAGGAAGATTTTTCCAAGAATAGCCTCATTCCTATCTGTGCTGGCTCTGTGGAGGGTGAGAACCTCCCATCTGGTGGTGATGCTTCATTGGTGAGCCCAGTTAGTGTTCAAGCTCCGATTTCTACTTTGTTTCCAAAGGTACCTTCGTTTTCTGCTCCTGGTGATTTGCAACCTGTTGCCTCGGCTGCTACTGGTGTTGTAGTGGTGTCTTCTAAGAGTCTTCCATCATCTCCTGCTACTTCGCTCCAATCGAGTGGATCGTTTGCGAAGGGTGTTGCTCCGGTGGTGAGGGTTATTAGTTCAGACTCTCAGCCGAAGAAGAAGGTTTTGATTTCACTAGCTAGCTTCTCCTTCAATGCTACGTCCACCTCATTAGGGAGCGCTCAGTCTGTTTCTACTGCTCCTGTTAGCAAGGTTGTTGGGCCTCCTCCTTTGTCACCAGATTGGACCGTACTGGGGAATCTTCCTTCTGCTGGTGATATGGACTTAGGTGGTGCTCAAGCTTTTTCTTCGGTTCCCATCTCGTCCACCATGACGTCTCTTCGTCGTGGTGAGGGTTCAGTACTCGTTCCCCATGCTCTCTCTCAAGCGATTGGTGGAGTTGTTGCTGAGTCTGAGAAGGGTAAGCTGTCTTATAGCTTAAGACTTGGAGTTCTGACGACGCTATCCTTGAAGCCATTCTTCGAGATTCAAAGGGTCCCTTTTCTGCTGAGGTTGATCGTCACCAACTGGATGGTTATTTGGAGGTAGCTTCGCAGTTAGATGTTCTGTCTGCTTAGTATCGTGTGGCTAAGGATCTATTCTTTGACCCGGACTGCCTTCACTCTAATCGGATCTTTGGTGAAATCCGCAGGGGTAGCATCCAATAAATAGAGGCCTTCATGGACACCTACTCTGATTTCCTTCCTCTTCTTTCGCTGTTCTCAGTAAGCGACTCTTACCTTACTGTTTCATGCTTTGTTTTGAACCTCCGTCTGTTCTTATGCTCCCAAATCGATGTTGGTTGTATCTTGTTCAAGTTCTACAATGCTAAGTGTAATCGCTTGAGTGCTCTGTTGGAGCGTGCTCGTCACGACTATGCCTTTGCTAGTGCACAACAACCTTCGTCCAGTGGTATTGCTTATGCTGCTAGAGTATCTTCGTTGGAGGATGATCTGAAAAAGACTCAGAGATCCTTGGAGGCTTGCTTGTTGGCTCTTGAGAGAGCTAACAATGCTGCTAAAGTTGCTGAGGATGGGCGCAAAGCTGTTGATTCTGCTCTGGCTATTGAGTCCTCCAAAGCCATAGGTTCGTTTCTTCTTTATCTTCGTTTTCATTTTTGTTTGGTTGCATAGTCCTGAGACAACCTACGCCTGCCATCTGGTAGATCTAGTGAGCTTATACATCTCCGGGAGAAGGTAGCCAAGTTGACCTCCGATGTTTGGTATTATCAGAAGAAGTCTGACAGGTTGATGAACGTGACTGTTCATAACGAAGCCCAAATCTCTCTTGAATCTGCTCATAATGCAGATCTTTTGAAGCAGATGGCTTTGCTCCGTAAAGAATATGACGAGGCCCTTAAATAGAAAGAGGGTATAATTTTAAAGCAAAAGGAGGATATTGCCTTAGTTGAGAAACGCCTCTCTCCCCAAGAAATTATCCGTAAAAAGTATCATGCAGATTTCGAAGATGCCCGTGCTTCCTTGGTAAAGAGATTGGAAGACTTAGAGAATGTTTACCAAGTTTTATCCTCTGAGAATGATTCGCTCCGGATTGATATTGAGGATCTCCGGACTGAACGAGATACCCTTGAGGAGGATCTCGAAGCCGCTGAGGGTGACCTTGTCCCAGCATAGTTAAGAAGAATCCCTTAGCCATGCGGAGGTATCTTAGGGTTCTTATATTCCAGCAGCATTCTTTGTGCCCTTTGCTGCCTTTTCTCATTACTTACACCCTTCGTATTCGCAGGTCTCCAGGAGCAGCTGGTGGGTGAAAATGCCAAGATTAGCCGTCTTGAAGGCCAAATATCTTCATTGGAGATATCTCGTCAGTTTGATGTTGCAGCTAAGTTTAAGGCTGGGTCCCTCCAGCAGGCTAACGATCAGCTTAGCGCTCAGATGATGAAGCTTCGTTGAAAGTCAGCTTCGGATCTGGAGGCTCGGTCCTCCCAGATGAAGGTGCAATTTGAGCGTTCGTCCATTGACTACATCAATAATACCTTTGCGGAAGCCGAGCTCCAAGCTGAATGAGTTGTGTTTTCTCGTCTTCCTTACCCTTGATTCTGTCGTATCCGGCTTAGTTTAACCAGACTCTTTGTTGTACTGTGCCCTCAGTTGAGGTGTCCTTGTGTTGTCTCCTTTCTTTGAAACAATGCTTTGTGATGGTTTGAACCTTCTTTATCTGCAACTTTTAAGACATGTCAGTCGTATCTTGGTAACATTATTATTTTACCTATGTTACTGCATGTATATTTTTGTTTGTAGATGTATTGTGTCTAATTGATTGCACAATCAAGTTATCACAAGGTGCTAAGGTACGTTTAACCTTTGGTGGAACATTCATCGTTCTACCTAAGTATCCTTTGGCCAGAAGGTACCGTGGTGGCGAAGGTTCCTACGTGGGCAATAATTTTCCTGTAACCCTACGCGTTCAGCGCGAAGACTTGTTTACTTCGACAAGGTATATCTATAGGGGATATCTTACTTTTTCATGTTGCCTCATGAAGGGAGCTACTGCCCCGAGGATCAGAGTATTGACATATGCGCAGTTATGTCTTGCCTTGTCTCATCGTCAATCCTGACGGAGGGTGTCTATTCTAACCCAAATATATTAATCAAAACTAACTTTTTAGCAAAAAGTTTCTTTCATTGATTAGTAAGGTTCATAATACCTTTGATCAGGGATATAACATGGTGGGTCATGGCCCGTTCCTTTCTTCTCCCGAGTAATCACCATTCTCTTATGGATAGTACTTTTTTAGGTACATTGCATTCCAAGGGTGTTTAATACTTCACCTTTTGGGGTCCTTAGGTAGTAAGATCCTTTTCTGGCGATGTCATGTATGATGTAGGGCCTGTCCCATATCGGAGCTAGCTTGCCCCACTCTTTCGTTCTTTGATATGGTGGTATTTGACGTAGTATGTATTCCTCGACCACAAAGTTTCTAGGAACGACCCGTTTGTTGTATTCTCGTGTTATCCTTCGTTGGTAATTCACCATCTTTTGCAAATATATTTCTCGTCTTTCTTCAAGATCATCCAGCTTTTCCAACATCAAGTTTGTTGTTAGATTCTTCTCTCATGCCTCCGTTTTTGTCGTTGGAAGTATAATCTCCGTTGGGATGACTGCTTCGGCTCCGTAGGTCAGTAAAAATGGAGTTTCTCCCGTAGCTGACCTTCTGGTAGTTCGATAGGCCCATAGGACGTTGTACTAGTCTTAGTACAATTAGTTCATCAATCAATACATAAAAGTAACTCTGATTCGAAAAAACCATCCTCAGATATTATTTATCAAATTCTCATTAGTTCTTACAAGCTCAGGGAAGACCAATTAAATACATTATTGGATCTAGAACAACCAACACACACGCGACGCGTGGAGAAGACGACTAACTAGATAATTAACAGAATCTTCAGGTAGCCGTTGATAGCTAACAGATAGCAATTGTTGAGGCACACGCCAGAATGGATGAGGGACACCAGACAGAATAAGGTATAGGCCAGCAGAGTGTATGACATTACCTCCCCCTTTAAGACATCATTTTCCTCAAGGATAAAAAATCTGGAAAATGAGCTCTAATCACAGAGAGATCTTCCCAAGTAGCATTTTCTGGAGAAGAGTTGGTCCAATGGATGAGCAACTGTTGAACTTCAGAACCATTTCTGGTGATAACTCTGGAGTCCAACTGAGAATGTGGAACTACCACCACCTGACCTTCATGGTCCACCACATGAAGAGTTGCAGAAGGTACTGCAGACTGACCAATCTTCAGCTTCAACTGAGACACATGGAGAACAGGATGAATCCTAGCTTCAGGAGGGAGTTCAATTTTGTAATCTACCTGACCAATCCTCTGCAAAACCTTTAAGGGACCATAATACTTGGCAGAGAGTTTAAAATTTTTCCTCAAGGCAATGAAGACCTGTCTGTAGGGTTGAAGTTTCAAATACACCAAGTCTCCAATTTCAAACTGTCTGTTAGAGCATTGCTCGGTCGAAATTGCATGCGTTGCTATCACAAGCATGTTTGTCAATGTTAGTGATCAAAATTATAATTCTTGATTTCTAGCCTATATAGCTGAAGGTCTCGGACTAGGATAGAAAGTGTAGTTGAGCTCAAAACTCCATGACAATCATCATACAAGACGAGTGACTACTCAAGGAACTGGTGGTACTTCATCGACTAAAAGGTATGTGGAGACTTGAACTTATCTGTCACTCAAAAGTCTATTTACTCTATCTCCTATTCTTGAGACAAAAGTCGTTTTGATATATAGACTTTCATTATACACATTTGCTATTTCGAGCCGAGTTTATCTCGCCTATCCATTTCTCGAAATATGTGTTGGTAAGATTTTGCTTTGGCCAAGTTCATCTTTACCTAGTGACGAAAGTCATGACATGTTTCAATCACCTTGAAAATTGCTTACTTTGACGAAATGTCCTCTAAGAATGTTTCAATGGTTGAAATGAGAATTTAGATTAAATAATCAATGATGGATATAAGAATTGTGTGGCAACACATATATGTGGCAACACATAGAATTGAAATTTAATCTCAGCTTTTATCAAAAGCCCTAGGATACCTTGATCGCAAGAATATCCCGCTAATTTCCTCTTGTCATCAACAAACACATTAAAAGATGTGAAAGTGAATTCTTCCTAGAAAGCAACCTAAAGTGTAAAAGCACAATTAAGTTTAACTCCCTAAGAGCACTAAGTTCTATGAAATAAGACTAATCAATGCAAACGAACGTGTAAAAGCACTAATCCGTTTTAACAAAGGTTATGATCCACATGTGACTACTAGGATGAATCACTACAAGCAATATTCACAATTATGCTACGTGTATTCAAGGTGTATCACGTTTACGTATAATGAACCCTAAACTAGCAATAGATATGATTACGAGTTCTACCAATTTGCAACTTGACAAAATTAACAATCAATCATACATGGCGATATTTCTAGCGAATCATAATCGACAAAACATGGAGACAAAACTAATTTATTGAATGAAAACCCATATTTGGAAATCCAACTTATTCCTTAACCAATAATAAAATCTAGGTACTCATGGCATAGGAGTTCATCACAAGGAGAAAAATAATAGTTTCCATCTTTCTAAACCTAGGCTAAAAGTAGAAGAGATGATAATAATATGGAGATAGAACCCTAGAGAGCTTATATAGCCTTCTCTTTCCAGGTTAAGAACTGCTTTCCAAGTCTCGGCCAAGGCCTGACCACTTCCGCCTAACTCAAGTTCCAGCCCAATACAGACCCATAATGCAATCCAAATTTACTTAAGCCTGTCAGTCACCTGAAACTAACAAGCCAGATCCAGCCTTCGACAACATCAGGCACACGACATAGCTCAGCTCCTTCTTCCCTGCAATATCATTCGTGCATTCATCTATTTGCAGTTTCAATCACTGCTCTCTCCCTGGTTCAACAAGAACAGCATCTCTTCTGATAACTTTCCTAAACGAGATAATCTCGTTTCTTCTCTCACTTGGACTCGAACTCAGACCATTCTCGTCTCTCTTCTCTGAACTTACTCCATCGGGTTTTATCAACTCGAGCACCACATCAATCTCCACCAGTTCCAGCACTGCCATCATATCCATCACAGGCTCATGCTCACCATCTCCTCCGTCTCTTTCTTGCAGGACTAGTACAGCTCCATTCCTCATTACCGATAATCACCATTAGTCGCTGTTGTCAATAAACTGCAGCATCAATAATTCATCGTCTTCTACTGCAGTTCTCGTGACTCCTCCAAGCCCTGTTAACTTCTCAAACTCGAAACCAAAAACAAAGAACCAAACCAGAACTCCCCTGGTCCGCATTCTTAGCTTCAAATCCTATCTCAACCCATCGAACACGACCCTTGGACCCATGGTTGCCGGCGTGAGTGAGCTTGGCAACAGCAGCTCTCCATCACCTCCTGTGTAAGTTCCGGCCATACCCCTTCTTCCCATTCATCTCAGTCACTACACACCATGCACAATAACACAACAGCACCAGCAAACTTCAGTTCTTCTATTTCTCGTTCTCCCTGGCAGTAACAAGCTTCCGTATTATCACTTGAGCTCGACATCAATCTCCCCAGCGCCGACCACAAACTCCCATGATCTTCTCCATCGTATACCATTGATCCATCACCATTACCTCAGTTCAAAATCCGTCCATACTGCACGTCAAGCTTTCTCCATCTACAACCAGTCTTCATCGATCACCAACTGCCATGCAAACGAATCCTCTCCATCACCAGCCAACAGTCTCGCTGCAAAAGCCAAACTCCGTTATCACTGCCTTCATTTCTCAGCTTCATATCCGTTAATGGCAGCAACTCAGCTCCATCTTCAACTCATCGTCACTGCCATTAGCTACAGCAAACTGCATCAACCCACTTCGAGCCTCAATCCCAGAGCTGAACCTCCCATACTCGTTCACGCAACTGCCAAGCTATGTACTAGTTAACTCAAAGCACCTTCATCGTTCTCTCGAACAACACATTACTAATCTGCATACTGCACGAGCATTCCCTGAACTTTTCGGTCCCTGTTAATGGCAGCAGCCATCATCATCCACAAGACTCAACCCCGATGAGAGTGACTTATCAACATCGTCATGATCATCTGCCGGCCGTGAACGACAGCACCATCATCCATCTACTCGAGAAGAAGTGAACGTCATCATCTCTTCATCATCACGATAATCCTCACTGCCATGGTCGTTCACATCACCGACGACCATTTCCTTCATCGTCGAGAATCAACAGCAGCAGCAGCTGAACTCATTTCTCCCGTGTCATTGATATTTCATGTGCTGGCAGCAAGCCAAAACCTAACTCAGTTCTCAGCTCGTGTCATTAATATTTCATGGCTGCCCTGAGTAGAAACTCGGGTGCCTATAACAGTTCTGTAGGTTCTCCAGTTTTCGACAACTTCGGCTTGCTTCAAATGCCTCCAGATTCTTCATACGACGTCGGATTGACTCAATTCTTTCGCCACTGGCTTCGTCTTTTCGTTGTCTTCAAGATGATGGGAAGAAATCCTGGATTTGAGCTAGTTCCACTTCTTTTTGCTCTAATGACTCCACTGCACCTGATAAACTCAAAAGCAATCATAAGATACATAATTTACAAGAAAACTCGTAAAGAAAGCATAAACAATAGATAAATATCAAGGCGTTTACCACACCTATCAAATTCCCCCACACTTAGACTTTGCTAGTCCTCGAGCAAATCAAACAAAACAATTCTAAAACATACATACAACTCCGTCTCGCCGAGGATACGGTTACTCTTAGCATGAATAACAGGCCTTTGAACCCCTAGGTGTCCCTAGTGGACGAGTTATAGTCTCGTGAAGGTTTACAAGAGGTGTACCTACAAAACCTTTACTTCCAAAATCCAGCTACTTGTGACAATTTAATGACACTAAACATTGTTTATTCGATGCCATACAGTCAATGATTACAAGAGGAAGTACCCACTTTCAAATCCAATTCAAAAATTATTAATATAGCTTTATTCGGAAAGTTGAACACAACCACAATACTCAGAATCTAATCAACCACAATCACATGAAAATATTAAGAAGATGGATAAAGAAAGTAGATGGTGGCGGACTGTTGACTAAGGTGAACGGTGTTTCCCATATATGCCTGAAGGTCACTGCCAAAACAAACCTAAAAATCCTATTGGATTGAGTTACTGGTCTGATTCTAATATCAACACAGCTGGCATATACAAGGGAACCAGCGGTCGAGAAACTTAATTCTAGATCAATTCACTGACATATACACGGGAACCAGTGATCGATTTTATTCAACACAATAATAATATTTATTTTTTTTTCTTTTTTTCTTTCCTTTTTTTTCAATTTTTTTTTTGATTTTTTAATTTTTTTTTTGACATCATGATTGGATCTTGTGGATCCAAGCGCATGTTTCTTGTCAGCAGATTACATGATAGTTCCCTTGGATCCTGCACTCCACGCTTGCTTAGGCGATGGAAACATGGAGAACACACACATATTGCTTTGTCCAAGTGTCATATTTATTCCTTTTGGTCAATTGGTCGGTCTCTTTTTTTTTTTCTTTTTTTTGTAGTAAATCAATCACTCTATTTCATCCTAGCAGTGATAACAATTCGATTTTCGTGCTCCACCAATTCACTTAGAGAAACAATAGATAAATATGAAAAAATAAAAATAGAACGTGATATGGTGACGACTCCGAGATATGGTGACAACGAACATGTTATTTATTCTTATATTTTGTTCGTTTTCACATGAATAAACTCTACTAATGGGTTCCTCAACTCCTACAACCACGATGTCTCCATTAGTGTAAGGCACAAGTTGCTAGACTTTCTCATCTTATTTATTTTTTTTAAATTTTTCTTAACAAGGCTAAAAACTCTATATGCAAAAGACTCCCCCACACTTAAACTTCACATTGTCCTCAATGTGAAAAACCGAAAATTCTGAATTCTGACGTACCAGCAGATAAAACACAAAAACTGTACAAATTGGTAAGGAATTTGACAAAACACTATTTCACGAAAGTTGTTCGCCTACGTCTTTTCTACACAGTGCCAAAAGGGCACAGTGTTTAGATAAACGGCCTGACAGTTATGGTCTATGGACTGAACTACGCGCAGTCTGAAGTTTTCCGACGAAAAGGTATTCGTCATCATTTTCTTCTAAAATAGATTATCGACTCAAGGAAGTTAAACATGGGGATGAAAATATGATATGAAAAACGAAAGATAGAAATACAAACTCAGTGGGCTGCCTCCCATTTAGCGCTTAGTTTAACGTTTTTAGCCCGACTTGCACGACGAATTCCCCATACACCAATAATCGGAAAAGTTGGGGATCCACCCATAGCACCTGTTTTAAAAACACTAGCTTCACACACATATTAGCACAATAAAATAGAAACGAAGCTATTAACCGATAAAATTTTCCCCCACACTTATTCTTGTCCACACTTGGAAGTGTATAAAGAATGTAGAAGTCGGGTACTTCGACGGTTTCTTGTTCCAAGACCTGCATACTTTGAGAATCAAGTATCTTTAATGGCGGAAATCGAGAAACAAAGTCATTCAACAATATTCTCGAAGCACATACATTCAAACCAATAAGAGGTAAGAATAAGAAACAATATGCAAAGGGTTAGACAAACCTTGCACAATCTCTTGTTTCACATAATCCTCGCCATCCTTGAAAAAATCAAGTGAATTACTCACCTCTTTTATATCATGGTCCTCTATCAAACCTCGCAACCATTCTTCATCCGTTTCTACTTTAACTAAAGTCTCGGCATTAACATCATCATTATAATCCTTTGCAAGATCAATTGGGTCTTCCACAATATTGGTCATATCGGTTTCATTCTCAACACACTCCTCTTCGTTGTAAGGCACATACTCTTTTGCGGATCCAATTTTTATTATAAGAAACTTTTTTAGAATACTCAAAAATGCAGCATCCTCAAGCTCCACCCTTTGAATAGGCTCTTGATCATTATTAAGATCAATGCTTGAGTAATCTATACAAGTTTCATCATAGTCCTTTTCATCTTCATCTTGATCCCAGAATTCCATTGTACACCTTTGGGTAATGTCACCATGAGTTGCTTCAAACGACGTATCTTCATAATCATTGTCAATTTCATAGCTAACATAAGATTGGTTGTCGCTGAATTTAACATTGCTAACCTCAAACTCATCCTTTTGAATAGGTGAATGATCATTATTAAGATCAAGAGTTGACGTAGCTACACAATTATCAACGAAAGTCCCCAAAGGTTGGCCCTTTTCAACATTAGCATCAATCAAATATTCATCACAAACCACAGGCACATTAGAATAGTTATTGTTTTGAAAACAAAGTTCTTCTTCATACCTTTCTTCTTTGTATTGATCAATATCTCTTTGTAAGTTAGCAATACCTTCACGAAGTTCTTGGAGTTGCTCGTTTGTAGTCTCTTTAGCTTTTTGAAACTCTTCTTGTAAAAAGTTGGAAACTTTGTCTAGAAAGTCAGAGACTTTTTGTTCACGAGCATAAGAATCCTCCCATCCTTGTGGTTGTTCACACACATACCCGTCATAAGGTTGTTGAGGAAAACCATAAGGATCCATGGAATATTGGTCGTAGCCAATGAATTGGTTTTGATTATACCCCTGGAATTGTTGGAAGTTGTCATGTTGTTGAGATTGTTGGAAACCGTATCCATTGTTCCAATATGCTCCATCCATGAGAAATAAGTACCTGAAACACGATTCTCAAAACAAGGTTAAAAACCAGAAAATAAAACAAAACTAACAACAAGAAAATAAGAAACCAAAAACAAGTGACAACCGCTGCCTCCCCGGCAGAGGCGCCAAAATTTGATCGCTGTCGTATGCGTCAAAAATAAATTACTTTCTCACTATTCAAAATATGAAATATAGCAAGGGTAAGAAAGGATCGTTCCCACAAAGAGGATCTAGGTTGTCAAGTTGTTTCAGTTTCCTATATAAACAAGGGGGGATTTCTGATTTTTATGTAAAGGAAAATAAACTAAAAACAAATAATGAAATAAACAAGCAAATCAATAAGATGAAGATATTGGTCAAGGATTAGTTTTCATTCACAAACATGAATTTGTAACAATAACTAGAATCGAAATTTAATCTCAACTTTTATCAAAATCCCTAGGATACCTTGATCGCAAGAATATCCCGCAAATTTCCTCTTGTCATCAACAAACACATTAAAAGATGCGAAAGTGAATTCTTCCTAGAAAGCAACCTAAAGTGTAAAAGCACAATTAAGTTTAACTCCCTAAGAGCACTAAGTTCTATGAAATAAGACTAATCAATGCAAACGAACGTGTAAAAGCACTAATCCGTTTTAACAAAGGTTATGATCCACATGTGACTACTAGGATGAATCACTACAAGCAATAATCACAATTATGCTACGTGTATTCAAGGTGTATCACGTTTACGTATAATGAACCCTAAACTAGCAATAGATATGATTACGAGTTCTACCAATTTGCAACTTGACAAAATTAACAATCAATCATACATGGTGATATTTCTAGCGAATCATAATCGACAAAACAGGGAGACAAAACTAATTTATTGAATGAAAACCCATATTTGGAAATCCAACTTATTCCTTAACCAATAATAAAATCTAGGTACTCATGGCATAGGAGTTCATCACAAGGAGAAAAATAATAGTTTCCATCTTTCTAAACCCTAGGCTAAAAGTAGAAGAGATGACAATAATATGGAGATCGAACCCTAGAGAGCTTATATAGCCTTCTCTTTCCAGGTTAAGAACTGCTTTCCAAGTCTCGGCCAAGGCCTGACCACTTCCGCCTAACTCAAGTTCCAGCCCAATACAGGCCCATAATGCAATCCAAATTTACTTAAGCCTGTCAGTCACCTGAAACTAACAAGCCAGATCCAGCCTTCGACAACATCAGGCACACGACATAGCTCAGCTCCTTCTTCCCTGCAATATCATTCGTGCATTCATCTATTTGCAGTTTCAATCACTGCTCTCTCCCTGGTTCAACAAGAACAGCATCTCTTCTGATAACTTTCCTAAACGAGATAATCTCGTTTCTTCTCTCACTCGGACTCGAACTCAGACCATTCTCGTCTCTCTTCTCTGAACTTACTCCATCGGGTTTTATCAAATCGAGCACCACATCAATCTCCACCAGTTCCAGCACTGCCATCATATCCATCACAGGCTCATGCTCACCATCTCCTCCGTCTCTTTCTTGCAGGACTAGTACAGCTCCATTCCTCATTACCGATAATCACCATTAGTCGCTGCTGTCAATAAACTGCAGCATCAATAATTCATCGTCTTCTACTGCAGTTCTCGTGACTCCTCCAAGCCCTGTTAACTTCTCAAACTCGAAACCAAAAACAAAGAACCAAACCAGAACTCCCCTGGTCCGTATTCTTAGCTTCAAATCGTATCTCAACCCATCGAACACGACCCTTGGACCCATGGTTGCCGGCGTGAATGAGCTTGGCAACAGCAGCTCTCCATCACCTCCTGTGTAAGTTCCGGCCATACCCCTTCTTCCCATTCATCTCAGTCACTACACACCATGCACGATAACACAACAGGACCAGCAAACTTCAGTTCTTCTATTTCTCGTTCTCCCTGGCAGTAACAAGCTTCCGTATTATCACTTGAGCTCGACATCAATCTCCCCAGCGCCGACCACAAACTCCCATGATCTTCTCCATCGTATACCATTGATCCATCACCATTACCTCAGTTCAAAATCCTGCCATACTTCACGTCAAGCTTTCTCCATCTACAACCAGTCTTCATCAATCACCAACTGCCATGCAAACGAATCCTCTCCATCACCAGCCAACAGTCTCGCTGCAAAAGCCAAACTCCGTTATCACTGCCTTCATTTCTCAGCTTCATCTCCGTTAATGGCAGCAACTCAGCTCCATCTTCAACTCATCGTCACTGCCATTAGCTACAGAAAACTGCATCAACCCACTTCGAGCCTCAATCCCAGAGCTGAACCTCCCATACTCGTTCACGTAACTGCCAAGCTATGTACTAGTTAACTCAAAGCACCTTCATCGTTCTCTCGAACAACACATTACTAATCTGCATACTGCACGAGCATTCCCTGAACTTTTCGGTCCCTGTTAATGGCAGCAGCCATCATCATCCACCAGACTCAACCCCGATGAGAGTGACTTATCAACATCGTCATGATCATCTGCCGGCTGTGAACGACAGCACCATCATCCTGTTAAGGCATACAGTACGTGTGTTAAGTAATACACGTTTATTTGTTTAACAAGTCTTTTGTATTTTAGGAAATTGGTTTACGTTAGGAAAGTGTCTATGTTTAGAGTTTGATCTTAATTAGGAAAGTGTCTTAAGTGGTAGTCAAGTTTGTGAACAATATAAATAGGTTGTTGAGCCATGAATGTTAATACATCGAATTATTATCAATGTAGTCTTTTATGCTTCTGCGTTTATTATCAAGAGAGAGGAGAGCACAAACGCGGAAGCATAAAAGACTACATTGATAATAATTCGATGTATTAACATTCATGGCTCAACAACCTATTTATATTGTTCACAAACTTGACTACCACTCAAGACACTTTCCTAACTAAGATCAAACTCTAAACATAGACACTTTCCTAACGTAAACCAATTTCCTAAAATACAAAAGACTTGTTTAACAAATAAACGTGTGTTACTTAACACACGTACTGTATGCCTTAACACCCTCCCGCAAGCGTAACGGGTAATTTTGAACCGTGAGCTTGAACCTGACATCAAGAAGTTTCAAAGCAACCATAGAACCGGATGTGATTGAGTGAGGTTGAAGAAAAATTGAAAAGATGACATAATAGAAGATTGAGAAGAAGAAACAATAGATGATATTAAAGAAAGAATAGTAGATGATTAAAAGATAGAGAACGTGATTAATTAAGTAAAGAAGGTTAAGAAGAAGGGAGGCTGTGTAGTAGAACACAAAGTTGAGAAGAAAAGAGGATCGAGTAAATAAGGTAGTTGGGGCTAGTGGAGAGGGAACAAATTAAGTGGAGGTACGTATACCAAACAGATGGGAGATCAAGATTAACACGATAATGAAAGATTAACATGGTAGTGATCAAGATTAAGGAATAAGTGGTAGAAGTCGTGACAGAATAAGAAAGAAGTATGGACGAGATGTACTGTTGTGTAGAAAG
Organism: Papaver somniferum; assembly: GCF_003573695.1. Taxonomy (NCBI): domain Eukaryota; kingdom Viridiplantae; phylum Streptophyta; class Magnoliopsida; order Ranunculales; family Papaveraceae; genus Papaver; species Papaver somniferum. The sequence continues at coordinate 71,995,996 of NC_039367.1, forward strand.
AATAAGAATGGGAAACAGGTGGTAGTGATGAGAAGTTACAAGTTTGATAGCGTGCTGCGAAGTCCGACATGGAAGAGAATACAGAGAAGATGACGGAGGACTCGACGTTGGCTTGCTGCCGATGAAGGCTTGAGTAAACAGAGTCACGGACGATGACGGAAAGGAGTATATGGACTGAAATTTGGAGTTTGGTGATTGTGGAAGCTGAAGGAGATAATGTGGTTATGGTGGAGATATAAACAGAGAATAGAGCTGGTAGTTGTTGGCAGTAGTGACGAAGGAGTTAAAATATGTCATGGTGATCGACAGAAGATAAAGAGAAGTGGGAAGCTCGAACTGTTGTTGCCATCGGCTTGGCTGCAGTGTATGATGAAGTTGGTGGACTTAGATGCTTTCGATGGAGAAATTGGCTTGATGCCATTGATGTATCAGTGAAGATGGACAGCGAGGATATGGCTATTGAGAAGAGCTGGGAAGAACAAGAGACCTTGTTTTTTTTTCTTCAAGACTCAGACGAACAAATCCTTCACGAACATTAAGAATACAACGCAACACCTTCAAACTTCTCAAAATTATTCTTTAAACGACTTTCTCTGGCTCTCTCCCTCTCCCCTCTCTTCCTCTCACCTAGCTCTGATACCAAGTTAAAAAACGAACAAGAGAGAGGAGAGCACAAACGCGGAAGCATAAAAGACTACATTGATAATAATTCGATGTATTAACATTCATGGCTCAAAAACCTATTTATATTGTTCACAAACTTGAATACCACTCAAGACACTTTCCTAACTAAGATCAAACTCTAAACATAGACACTTTCCTAACGTAAACCAATTTCCTAAAATACAAAAGACTTGTTTAACAAATAAACGTGTGTTACTTAACACACGTACTGTATGCCTTAACACATACATCAACTCGAGAAGAAGTGAATGTCATCATCTCTTCATCATCACGATAATCCTCACTGCCATGGTCGTTCACATCACCGACGACCATTTCCTTCATCGTCGAGAATCAACAGTAGCAGCAGCTGAACTCATTTCTCCCGAGTCATTGATATTTCATGTGCTGGCAGCAAGCCAAAACCTAACTCAGTTCTTAGCTCGTCTCGTGTCATTAATATTTCATGGCTTCCCTGAGTAGAAACTCGGGTGCCTATAACAGTTCTGTAGGTTCTCCAGTTTTCGACAACTTTGGCTTGCTTCAAATGCCTCCATATTCTTCATACGACGTCGGATTGAATCCATTCTTTCGCCATTGGCTTCGTATTTTCGTTGTCTTCAAGATGATGGGAATAAATTCTGGATTTGAGCTAGTTCCATTTTTTTTTGCTCTAATGACTCCATTGCACCTGATAAACTCAAAAGCAATCATAAGATACATAACTTACAAGAAAACTCGCAAAAAAAGCATAAACAATAGATAAATATCAAGGCGTTTACCACACTTATCAGAAAGTCATGTTATGTTTCAATCACTTTGGAAATTGCTCCGACGAAAATGGTCTGTGAATAACGGCTATATAACGTCCTTTGAGAATGTTTCAATGATTGAAATGAGAGTTTAGATTACATAACCATTGGTAGGATATAAGCATTATTGTGGAAACACACATATGTATAATTCCTTATTCCTTGAACCAAAGTTTGTGAACTTTGTTGATCAAGAGAAACGGAATGTGGCGTGAGACAAGTCCGCGAACTGGCGGAAGTTCTCGACCCGAGAATTTCTGCTAGAGTTTGTGCACTCCTTCCGTGAACTTAAGTCCGCGAACCCAGTCCACGAACTTGAGTAGGTTATATCTAAAAACGATGTTTGTGATCTTATTCTTATAAAACTAAGCAATGCAAATTCCAAACCGTGGCTATAGTTCATGAACCGATTCGAGTGAATCAAATCGTTTTTTCTTCAATTGTGTCTTGTTAGTTACATAAGATTTCCTTGCAATTGAACAACTCTCTAACTAGTTCATTTGAGTCACTTGAACTAGTTATGGTGAAGAAGAATATGGTCGATATGAAAGTGATCATATGGCTAACCATTGGTTGACTATTGTTGAATCAACAAATGTACAAGTTTGGGTACGGTTACACAATCCTAGAAACATGCATTTCATTTGTGTATAACAAGATAGTTTTCGATCTAACAGTTGAAAGATATTAGCTTGAATCTAATTAGGTTTTTATCTAACAGTGAATATTGAATGCTTTGTTGCCAAGCTAACATTGATTGCAAACCCTGATTTGAAAGACTATATAAGGGAGAACTCTAGCAACTGGGAAACCTAATCCCCACAAGTTACGTGTGATACTAGTTGCTAAGCTAGAGTCGATTCTCCTTTAACCTTTAGTTTTCTTCTTCTAAAACCAGGTTAACGACTTAAAGACTTCATTGGGATTGTGAAGCCAGACCGATACTACATTTCTTTTAGTTGTGTGATCTGATCTTGTTGTTTCTATCGTTACGAGTACAATTGTAATAATTAGCTTGAGATTTATATCTCCGATAGGCAAGATAGAAAAGTAATCACAAACACTTCGTCTCATCGTTTGTGATTCCACAATATATTTTTCGCTGCGTCGAATAAGATTATTGTGAGGTGATTGATAATACTAGGCTATTCTTCGGGAATATAAGTCCGGTTTATCAATTGGTTCATGTTCACCTTGATTTATCAAAAGACGGAACAAAACTCGTAGGTATATTCGTGGGAGACGGATTTATTTATTATCGTAGACTTTCTCTGTGTGATACAAATTTGTTTATTAAAGTCTTCGACTTTGGGCCGTAGCAAATCTTAGTTGTGGGTCAGATCAGCTTAAGGGAATCAAGTACGTAGCATCCTGCTCGGATCAGAGGCGTAGGAGCATAACTGTACCTTGGATCAGTGTGAGATTGATTGTGGTTCAACTACAGTCCAGACCAAAGTTAGTTTGGAGTAGGCTAGTGTCTGTAGCGGCTTAATACAGTGTGTGTTCAAAATTCTGGTTTTTCTGCATTTGCGGTTTCTCGTAACAAAATTCTGGTGTCTTTGTTATTTCTTTCCACATTAATTTTGTTATATAATTGAAATATCACAGGTTGTGCGTTGCTCAATCAATTAGAATATCGACCTTTTGGTTGTTGATTTAAATTGATGACACTTGGATATTGGTCTTTGGTACCATCCAAGTTATCTCTCTTTGATAAAGACTCGCAGATTTCTATTTGCTTGAGTAAAGATCAAATCGAGAGATTGAGATATAAACTCTTTGATATACTTTTTATCTAGATTGAGTCTGACTGTCTAGTTGATTCTCTAGAAAGTATATTGGAGTTTGTCCATACAGATTGCTAAGCGAAATATTGGGTGTTGTTATTATACCCCCGCTTTTTCAATTGGTATCAGAGCGGGCAAACACGTTTAAGACCTTACAAGTCTGTGTTTGTGGCAATCTGAGTCTGAGGACAGAATCTCTTCCACGCATACCAAGATGTCTTCTAAAGCTTTTAACTATGCCAAATGTCTTGGGAATACCTCAAAGGATTACTCCTTAGTTGATTCTCCTGAATCCCGAGGTAAGAAGATTGTTCCATCTTGTGATGACATATCTCTCTCTGATGAGACATTGGGCACTATGGCAAAAGCTGAAATGAAGCTCACCAGAATTTCAAAAAATTCTACTGAGATCATTGATTTTCAGGATCATGATCAGCTTATTGATGAATTTGAAAAGTCTCTTGATCGAGAACATGAACTCTATAGCATCATTGAGTCCTTCTCTAAGAATATTGAAAAACTTCTCCAAGAAACTACTCAACAATGTGAAAAGATTAGTGTTCTTGAAGATATTGTTAAGGAAGACTCAATTAAAGAGAAACGGTTGATCGAGGCGCATTCATCAGAGCTTAACAGGCTTCGTGTCGAAAAAGAGAAACTAGAAGCATCCCTTACTCTAGCCGATGAACAGTGCAGATCCTTGGAAAAGGAAAACTCTGTCTTGAGGAGGAATTCTTCTGTACAAACTAATTTCCATGGATTGCAGTACATAAAGGATCCTCCAGAAGAAGGTTGTGTCAAGAAAGGTTTACATAACTTGAAATCTTCTCATATGGCTATGAAGTTAAAACAGGTTCCGTTTATTGCTTCTCCTCCACGAACCTGTACATTCTGTGGGAAAAAGAATCACTATGCTATCCATTGTTTTGCCAGGAGGAAACAAATTTCTAAAATTCATATTTTGCTTCTTTCCATTGTCAATGGAACAAATAGTCAGTTGACTACTGCAGTGAATCGCATGCCCACAGAAAACAAGAAGCTTTATAAATATGATCTCTTTCCTAGAAATCATCACAGGGTTCAAATGCATTCTAGTGGTATGAATTCTTGTGTTGTTGATAAAAGCATTCCCTGTGTTTATAAGACTGGTTCTGGTAAATCTAAGTCTAGAAAATGGATCCCTCTATATCCTGATCCTCTTGAACCAGTTGCAAGAGGTCCTAGATTTAGTCCTCAGAGAAAACCTTCTGACGGGTATGATAAACACACCGTGTCTTACTCTTCTGGGATGAAATACAACCGAAGATAGGAGAAGAACACGAAGATCAAACTGTCAGATGATATATACAACTCCTTTCTCGATGATCATAGTGGGATTAATTTCCACTCTACCACCTGATTCCAGGTATTCTTTTCCTTATTTCTAACTTGAGAGGTGCAAGGAAATTTATTGAGAAATGCTCAAGTATGTTGTATATTATTTCAGTTTAGGTTTTTGTGCGAGTTTTTGTGCTAACAGTCTACAAACGTCCGCGTCCTCCTCTTGAGAGTTCTTAGGGTTTCCAAAAAACAAGAGTTTCCTTCTCCTGTTTACATACACATATATATACTCTATATTGTGTCTGGGCCGCGCAGCAAGGATTTATAAGCTAGCAACTTCCTAGCCATTAGATGCACGAGATCTCTTTAATTTGTGTTCTTTCAGAAAGTTACCAACTGGTGACAGCTGTAAAAATAAAATATAACTTCTAGTGGATCCTCAAATTTAATCCATATTTATTAATTGCTCCGTTGAATACTCAAATTGATGTAGTAGTATTTTGATGATGATGATATGAAGCTATGAACTATATTCATCTTTATGATTATCAGTATGATAATGGATAAATGTTTTCCATCTGGCCATTAAACATCTTTTTTAAATCTTGTTCTACTTTTCCCCAACTCATCCAGTTTATATATCTGTATCTCTCATGTCTCCAGTGTAAAAACAGAGGATTGAGTCAAATTAAAGTAGAAATTTTGGCAACATTGAAACAAATTAAACCCATTACAGTGAATATCATCAAATATATCAAATCCCCTGAAATTCTATTTATTACTATCAGTAAGAAAAAAAAAATCAAAATTCTTCATCTTTTTGATAGCTTTCCATCAAGAGATTATGAGATTATGGGGTTTGATCAACAATACGGAGAAATAATAAAAATACTGATCAACAATGACTCAAACAAAAACCCATGATTTATTTTTTTAATACAAAAGTCACTTTGGTGACGTTCGATTAATTTCCCTTTGCGTTTGTTCCTCTTCCTCATTTGAGAGGTCAAAAAATTTGATCATGAACTCGACAAGTTTCGGCCATCACACGTATCAGACCTCCATATTCCTACTTAAATCATACTTATATCTGATTCCTTCATACAAGCAATATAACAGTAATATTCATGCACCACTGCCATCGTAACTAGGATGGTCATCATATATTGCTCTCACGAGGCCATATAATATTCATGCGTCATCGAGAAAAAAATTGTGAAAGAGAGTCTAATTTTCACGAAGGAAAAATTCCTTGTAAATAAAATTTTTAATTAAGAAGAGGGGTTGTTTGCAAATATATAAACTGGCTGTTGTCTATTCGTCATCAACGGCTAGAAACGATCAGGCATTACTATCCAAGGGTTATCCCGTCCTAGCGTATAAAGTCATCCTAAGCAGCCGCGGGGATAGCATTTTCCATTGTGTCTTTCATCCCTAAAAATTATATGGAGAACTCTGCAAAATCTCAAGAAATTGTGCATCTTGATATGGAGGAAGATGCTCAAGGACGTGAGTCAATTCAAGAGCTGGTTCTAAAGAAGATGCTTGAAAGAAAGAATCACAACTCCTGGATTGATGATTCCGTCAAGGATTTGATTCGTGTTCAGAACGATTCAAAGGTCGAGTTTGCGAATCTTCAACTGCAAATAAACCAACTCTTGGATGGTCAGGCCAGAATCCTTGCTAATCAGAATATTCTGATACGGAATCAAAAGAAGCTCATCATGGACTGCACCAAAGCTAGACAGCTTGCTCGGGTTGTTGATCGCAAAGTTAGTGTTCTAACTCATGACCATGGTGTGTCTACAGTCAAGAGAATAAAAGAAATCAGTGATACCTTCTTTGATGGATTCATTGAAAGATATGATGTTCTCAACGAACTTTGATTCTCTTCTTTTTTTGCCTAGTAAATCTTTTTTTCTTGTTTTTGTTAGAAGAATAACTAGAGTTTGGAATAGCCATTATTGTGATTACACATATCTATGTCCAACAAATTTATTGGTTTAAATTCTAAAATTGTTTGGAAGATGATTTTTGCAGTATTAATCTTTATGATTTTATATATTGCAATATTGTTATGAGATATGTGTGTTTGCGTCCGTGAACTATGATTGTCCCATACCTTGTCAAAAGTAAAGTCTTTCGTAAGTCGATATTCATATGTTGATAAAGGAATGAATGGACTTTTGACAAATACAAAAGTTAAGCCTATATTGTCAATTATTGATGGAAGATAGGTTAAAATCTTTTGTTTTCAAGGATTATGTCTATTGTTGTCATTGTGCAAATGGTGATGGAAAATAGAATGAATCCTTGTGTATTCCGCAGTAATTGATCTTCCCTAATCCATATTTTATGTATTATTGTGAGGCTCCGTAATGTGTCTTATGTTGAGCACTAAACAACCAAGTTGATTATTTTATGATTAGCTTTGTTGTTGTTCCGTAAGGTACTTTATGTCGAGCATATTGAACTAAATTAATCATATTGTTTGGTTATTTAGTTATGACTCCATAAGTCTTCTTTGTTTGAGCGTTTTTGACTTGGTTGATTATTTCATGATTAACTTAGTCATTGCTCCATAGATTCTCTTATGTCGAGTATGACCAATTAAATTGATTACTTTTGTGATTAGTTTGATTGTGTATTTCGATTAGATTAATTATGGGTTCTCTTGTGATTAATCTAATTGTATATTTTTTTAGTCTCCATAAGTTCACTTATGTTGAGCATTTTCGATTAAATTAATCATGGGTTCTCTTGTGGTTAATTTAATTGAGTACTTTGGGTTCAAATTCATACTCGTATGTGATTTGTTCTGTCCAAATAAATCCTTATTTTCTTTCGAAATTAAGGTCGTTCTTGTTGTTCTTTCGGGAATGACATATTATGGGGGAGAGTACTTTTTGAACTTGCGCTTAATTGCCAAATCTTTGTGGGGAGTGCAGCTGTGAAATATTATAGGGGTTATCTTGTATCTTTATAAACTCCTTGATGAATACATTTAGCTTCGGCTTTATGATTGCATCTAAAGAACAAGTTGATATTTTTGCTTTCTTTTGGTCAAAAAATATCTCTTTCGGAAATTTCATTAGGATACCGTTCTTGTACCTTTCCCAATTTTATTGACAAAAAGGGGGAGAATTAATATGTAGTTCACACTACAAATACATATGGTTTTCGGATCATTATGTAGGTTCTCCAGTTTTCGACAACTTTGGCTTGCTTCAAATGCCTCCATATTCTTCATACGACGTCGGATTGAATCCATTCTTTCGCCATTGGCTTCGTATTTTCGTTGTCTTCAAGATGATGGGAATAAATTCTGGATTTGAGCTAGTTCCATTTTTTTTTGCTCTAATGACTCCATTGCACCTGATAAACTCAAAAGCAATCATAAGATACATAACTTACAAGAAAACTCGCAAAAAAAGCATAAACAATAGATAAATATCAAGGCGTTTACCACACTTATCAGAAAGTCATGTTATGTTTCAATCACTTTGGAAATTGCTCCGACGAAAATGGTCTGTGAATAACGGCTATATAACGTCCTTTGAGAATGTTTCAATGATTGAAATGAGAGTTTAGATTACATAACCATTGGTAGGATATAAGCATTATTGTGGAAACACACATATGTATAATTCCTTATTCCTTGAACCAAAGTTTGTGAACTTTGTTGATCAAGAGAAACGGAATGTGGCGTGAGACAAGTCCGCGAACTGGCGGAAGTTCTCGACCCGAGAATTTCTGCTAGAGTTTGTGCACTCCTTCCGTGAACTTAAGTCCGCGAACCCAGTCCACGAACTTGAGTAGGTTATATCTAAAAACGATGTTTGTGATCTTATTCTTATATAAACTAAGCAATGCAAATTCCAAACCGTGGCTATATAGTTCATGAACCGATTCGAGTGAATCAAATCGTTTTTTCTTCAATTGTGTCTTGTGTAGTTACATAAGATTTCCTTGCAATTGAACAACTCTCTAACTAGTTCATTTGAGTCACTTGAACTAGTTATGGTGAAGAAGAATATGGTCGATATGAAAGTGATCATATGGCTAACCATTTGGTTGACTATTGTTGAATCAACAAATGTACAAGTTTGGGTACGGTTACACAATCCTAGAAACATGCATTTCATTTGTGTATAACAAGATAGTTTTCGATCTAACAGTTGAAAGATATTAGCTTGAATCTAATTAGGTTTTTATCTAACAGTGAATATTGAATGCTTTGTTGCCAAGCTAACATTGATTGCAAACCCTGATTTGAAAGACTATATAAGGGAGAACTCTAGCAACTGGGAAACCTAATCCCCACAAGTTACGTGTGATACTAGTTGCTAAGCTAGAGTCGATTCTCCTTTAACCTTTAGTTTTCTTCTTCTAAAACCAGGTTAACGACTTAAAGACTTCATTGGGATTGTGAAGCCAGACCGATACTACATTTCTTTTAGTTGTGTGATCTGATCTTGTTGTTTCTATCGTTACGAGTACAATTGTAATAATTAGCTTGAGATTTATATCTCCGATAGGCAAGATAGAAAAGTAATCACAAACACTTCGTCTCATCGTTTGTGATTCCACAATATATTTTTCGCTGCGTCGAATAAGATTATTGTGAGGTGATTGATAATACTAGGCTATTCTTCGGGAATATAAGTCCGGTTTATCAATTGGTTCATGTTCACCTTGATTTATCAAAAGACGGAACAAAACTCGTAGGTATATTCGTGGGAGACGGATTTATTTATTATCGTAGACTTTTCTGTGTGATACAAATTTGTTTATTAAAGTCTTCGACTTTGGGCCGTAGCAAATCTTAGTTGTGGGTCAGATCAGCTTAAGGGAATCAAGTACGTAGCATCCTGCTCGGATCAGAGGCGTAGGAGCATAACTGTACCTTGGATCAGTGTGAGATTGATTGTGGTTCAACTACAGTCCAGACCAAAGTTAGTTTGGAGTAGGCTAGTGTCTGTAGCGGCTTAATACAGTGTGTGTTCAAAATTCTGGTTTTTCTGCATTTGCGGTTTTCTCGTTAACAAAATTCTGGTGTCTTTGTTATTTCTTTTCCACATTATATTTTGTTATATAATTGAAATATCACAGGTTGTGCGTTGCTCAATCAATTAGAATATTCGACCTTTTGGTTGTTGATTTAAATTGATTGACACTTGGATATTGGTCTTTGGTACCATCCAAGTTATCTCTCTTTGATAAAGACTCGCAGATTTCTATTTGCTTGAGTAAAGATCAAATCGAGAGATTGAGATATAAACTCTTTGATATACTTTTTATCTAGATTGAGTCTGACTGTCTAGTTGATTCTCTAGAAAGTATATTGGAGTTTGTCCATACAGATTGCTAAGCGAAATATTGGGTGTTGTTATTATACCCCCGCTTTTTCAATTGGTATCAGAGCGGGCAAACACGTTTAAGACCTTACAAGTCTGTGTTTGTGGCAATCTGAGTCTGAGGACAGAATCTCTTCCACGCATACCAAGATGTCTTCTAAAGCTTTTAACTATGCCAAATGTCTTGGGAATACCTCAAAGGATTACTCCTTAGTTGATTCTCCTGAATCCCGAGGTAAGAAGATTGTTCCATCTTGTGATGACATATCTCTCTCTGATGAGACATTGGGCACTATGGCAAAAGCTGAAATGAAGCTCACCAGAATTTCAAAAAATTCTACTGAGATCATTGATTTTCAGGATCATGATCAGCTTATTGATGAATTTGAAAAGTCTCTTGATCGAGAACATGAACTCTATAGCATCATTGAGTCCTTCTCTAAGAATATTGAAAACTTCTCCAAGAAACTACTCAACAATGTGAAAAGATTAGTGTTCTTGAAGATATTGTTAAGGAAGACTCAATTAAAGAGAAACGGTTGATCGAGGCGCATTCATCAGAGCTTAACAGGCTTCGTGTCGAAAAAGAGAAACTAGAAGCATCCCTTACTCTAGCCGATGAACAGTGCAGATCCTTGGAAAAGGAAAACTCTGTCTTGAGGAGGAATTCTTCTGTACAAACTAATTTCCATGGATTGCAGTACATAAAGGATCCTCCAGAAGAAGGTTGTGTCAAGAAAGGTTTACATAACTTGAAATCTTCTCATATGGCTATGAAGTTAAAACAGGTTCCGTTTATTGCTTCTCCTCCACGAACCTGTACATTCTGTGGGAAAAAGAATCACATGCTATCCATTGTTTTGCCAGGAGGAAACAAATTTCTAAAATTCATATTTTGCTTCTTTCCATTGTCAATGGAACAAATAGTCAGTTGACTACTGCAGTGAATCGCATGCCCACAGAAAACAAGAAGCTTTATAAATATGATCTCTTTCCTAGAAATCATCACAGGGTTCAAATGCATTCTAGTGGTATGAATTCTTGTGTGTTGATAAAGCATTCCCTGTGTTTATAAGACTGGTTCTGGTAAATCTAAGTCTAGAAAATGGATCCCTCTATATCCTGATCCTCTTGAACCAGTTGCAAGAGGTCCTAGATTTAGTCCTCAGAGAAAACCTTCTGACGGGTATGATAAACACACCGTGTCTTACTCTCTGGGATGAAATACAACCGAAGATAGGAGAAGAACACGAAGATCAAACTGTCAGATGATATATACAACTCCTTTCTCGATGATCATAGTGGGATTAATTTCCACTCTACCACCTGATTCCAGGTATTCTTTTCCTTATTTCTAACTTGAGAGGTGCAAGGAAATTTATTGAGAAATGCTCAAGTATGTTGTATATTATTTCAGTTTAGGTTTTTGTGCGAGTTTTTGTGCTAACAGTCTACAAACGTCCGCGTCCTCCTCTTGAGAGTTCTTAGGGTTTCCAAAAAACAAGAGTTTCCTTCTCCTGTTTACATACACATATATACTCTATATTGTGTCTGGGCCGCGCAGCAAGGATTTATAAGCTAGCAACTTCCTAGCCATTAGATGCACGAGATCTCTTTAATTTGTGTTCTTTCAGAAAGTTACCAACTGGTGACAGCTGTAAAAATAAAATATAACTTCTAGTGGATCCTCAAATTTAATCCATATTTATTAATTGCTCCGTTGAATACTCAAATTGATGTAGTAGTATTTTGATGATGATGATATGAAGCTATGAACTATATTCATCTTTATGATTATCAGTATGATAATGGATAAATGTTTTCCATCTGGCCATTAAACATCTTTTTTAAATCTTGTTCTACTTTTCCCCAACTCATCCAGTTTATATATCTGTATCTCTCATGTCTCCAGTGTAAAAACAGAGGATTGAGTCAAATTAAAGTAGAAATTTTGGCAACATTGAAACAAATTAAACCCATTACAGTGAATATCATCAAATATATCAAATCCCCTGAAATTCTATTTATTACTATCAGTAAGAAAAAAAAAATCAAAATTCTTCATCTTTTTGATAGCTTTCCATCAAGAGATTATGAGATTATGGGGTTTGATCAACAATACGGAGAAATAATAAAAATACTGATCAACAATGACTCAAAAAAAACCCATGATTTTTTTTTTAATACAAAAGTCACTTTGGTGACGTTCGATTAATTTCCCTTTGCGTTTGTTCCTCTTCCTCATTTGAGAGGTCAAAAAATTTGATCATGAACTCGACAAGTTTCGGCCATCACACGTATCAGACCTCCATATTCCTACTTAAATCATACTTATATCTGATTCCTTCATACAAGCAATATAACAGTAATATTCATGCACCACTGCCATCGTAACTAGGATGGTCATCATATATTGCTCTCACGAGGCCATATAATATTCATGCGTCATCGAGAAAAAAATTGTGAAAGAGAGTCTAATTTTCACGAAGGAAAAATTCCTTGTAAATAAAATTTTTAATTAAGAAGAGGGGTTGTTTGCAAATATATAAACTGGCTGTTGTCTATTCGTCATCAACGGCTAGAAACGATCAGGCATTACTATCCAAGGGTTATCCCGTCCTAGCGTATAAAGTCATCCTAAGCAGCCGCGCGGGATAGCATTTTCCATTGTGTCTTTCCATCCCTAAAAATTATATGGAGAACTCTGCAAAATCTCAAGAAATTGTGCATCTTGATATGGAGGAAGATGCTCAAGGACGTGAGTCAATTCAAGAGCTGGTTCTAAAGAAGATGCTTGAAAGAAAGAATCACAACTCCTGGATTGATGATTCCGTCAAGGATTTGATTCGTGTTCAGAACGATTCAAAGGTCGAGTTTGCGAATCTTCAACTGCAAATAAACCAACTCTTGGATGGTCAGGCCAGAATCCTTGCTAATCAGAATATTCTGATACGGAATCAAAAGAAGCTCATCATGGACTGCACCAAAGCTAGACAGCTTGCTCGGGTTGTTGATCGCAAAGTTAGTGTTCTAACTCATGACCATGGTGTGTCTACAGTCAAGAGAATAAAAGAAATCAGTGATACCTTCTTTGATGGATTCATTGAAAGATATGATGTTCTCAACGAACTTTGATTCTCTTCTTTTTTTGCCTAGTAAATCTTTTTTTCTTGTTTTTGTTAGAAGAATAACTAGAGTTTGGAATAGCCATTATTGTGATTACACATATCTATGTCCAACAAATTTATTGGTTTAAATTCTAAAATTGTTTGGAAGATGATTTTTGCAGTATTAATCTTTATGATTTTATATATTGCAATATTGTTATGAGATATGTGTGTTTGCGTCCGTGAACTATGATTGTCCCATACCTTGTCAAAAGTAAAGTCTTTCGTAAGTCGATATTCATATGTTGATAAAGGAATGAATGGACTTTTGACAAATACAAAAGTTAAGCCTATATTGTCAATTATTGATGGAAGATAGGTTAAAATCTTTTGTTTTCAAGGATTATGTCTATTGTTGTCATTGTGCAAATGGTGATGGAAAATAGAATGAATCCTTGTGTATTCCGCAGTAATTGATCTTCCCTAATCCATATTTTATGTATTATTGTGAGGCTCCGTAATGTGTCTTATGTTGAGCACTAAACAACCAAGTTGATTATTTTTATGATTAGCTTTGTTGTTGTTCCGTAAGGTACTTTATGTCGAGCATATTGAACTAAATTAATCATATTGTTTGGTTATTTAGTTATGACTCCATAAGTCTTCTTTGTTTGAGCGTTTTTGACTTGGTTGATTATTTCATGATTAACTTAGTCATTGCTCCATAGATTCTCTTATGTCGAGTATGACCAATTAAATTGATTACTTTTGTGATTAGTTTGATTGTGTATTTCGATTAGATTAATTATGGGTTCTCTTGTGATTAATCTAATTGTATATTTTTTTAGTCTCCATAAGTTCACTTATGTTGAGCATTTTCGATTAAATTAATCATGGGTTCTCTTGTGGTTAATTTAATTGAGTACTTTGGGTTCAAATTCATACTCGTATGTGATTTGTTCTGTCCAAATAAATCCTTATTTTCTTTCGAAATTAAGGTCGTTCTTGTTGTTCTTTCGGGAATGACATATTATGGGGGAGAGTACTTTTTGAACTTGCGCTTAATTGCCAAATCTTTGTGGGGAGTGCAGCTGTGAAATATTATAGGGGTTATCTTGTATCTTTATAAACTCCTTGATGAATACATTTAGCTTCGGCTTTATGATTGCATCTAAAGAACAAGTTGATATTTTTGCTTTCTTTTGGTCAAAAAATATCTCTTTCGGAAATTTCATTAGGATACCGTTCTTGTACCTTTCCCAATTTTATTGACAAAAAGGGGGAGAATTAATATGTAGTTCACACTACAAATACATATGGTTTTCGGATCATTATGTAAGGGGGAGTGGTTTCCATGTGAGATGGAGTATTGACTAAAGGGGAGTTATACATGTCACCATAGTATTGTTGTTGAAGTTGTGATACAATTGGACTTCGACGCTGTGTAGTGATACTATGACAATGTATAACAACGATTGAGAACTATTGTTTTCTTGTTGTTGTAGCTACGGATCTTCAACAACGATGATGCTAAACTTACAACCTTTGGGATCATTGGAGTACTTGGAAGTGACGAAGATTTCGAGTAATGTTGTAGATTAGACATGTGGAATAGGAGCTACAAAAGTTAATTTATTTATTTTTTGTATTCCATATGTATTAATAGTTTTGCCACTAATATTGACAAAGGGGGAGATTGTTAGAGCATTGCTCGGTCGAACTCGCATGCGTTGCTATCTCAAGCATGTTTGTCAATGTTAGTGATCAAAACTATAAGTCTTGATTTCTAGCCTATATAGCTAAAGGTCTCGGACTAGGATAAAAAGTGTAGTTGAGCTCAAGACTCCATGGAAATCATCATACAAGACGAAGGACTACTCAAGGAACTGGTGGAACTTCATCGACTAAAAGGTATGTGGAGACTTGAACTTATCTGCCACTCAAAAGTCTATTTACTCTATCTTCCATTCTTGAGACAAAAGTCGTTTTGATATGTATACTTTCATTACACACATTTTCTATTTCGAGACGAGTTTAACTCGCCTATCTATTTCTCGAAATATGTGTTGGTAAGCTTTTGCTTTAGCCAAATTCATCTTTACATAGTGACGAAACTCATGTTATGTTTCAATCACTTTGGCAATTGCTCTGACGAAAAATGGTCTGTGAATAACGGCTATATAACGTCCTCTGAGAATGTTTCAATGATTGAAATGAGAGTTTAGATTACATAACCATTGGTAGGATATAAGCATTGTTGTGGAAACACACATATGTATAAGTACTTATTTCTTGAACCAAAGTTAGCGAACTTTGTTGATCAAGAGAAACGGAATGTGGCGTGAGCCAAGTCCGCGAACTCAGTCCGCGAACTGGCGGAAGCTCTCGACCCGAGAATTTCTGCTAGAGTTTGTGAAATCCTTCCGTGAACTTAACTCCGCTAACCCAGTCCGCGAACTTAATGCAAATTGCAAACCGTGGCTATATAGTTCATGAACCGATTCGAGTGAATCAAATAGTTTTTGCTTCAATTGTGTCTTGTGCAGTTACATAAGATTTCCTTGCAATTGAAAAACTCTCTAACTAGTTCATTTGAGTCACTTGAACTAGTTATGGTGAAAAAGAATATGGTTGATATGAAAGTGATCATATGGCTAACCATTTGGTTGACTATTGTTGAACCAACAAATGTACAAGTTTGGGTAGGATTACACAAGCCTTGAAACGTGCATTGCATTTGTGTATAACAAGCTAGTTTTCGATCTAACGGTTGAAATATATTAGCTTGAATCTAATCAGGTTTTCATCTAACGGTGAATACTGAATGCTTTGTTACCAAGCTAACATTGATTGCAAACCCTGATTTGAAAGACTATATAAGGGATAACTCTAGCAATTGGGAAACCTAATCCCCACACCTTACGTGTGATACTAGTTGCTAAGCTAGAGTCGATTCTCCTTTAACCTTTGGTTTTCTTCTTGTAAAAACCAGGTTAACGACTTAAAGACTTCATTGGGATTGTGAAGCCAGACCGATACTACTTTTCTTTTAGTTGTGTGATCTGATCTTGTTGTTTCTATCGTTACGAGTACAATTGTAATAATTGGCTTGAGATTTATATCTCCGATAGGCAAGATAGAAAAGTAATCACAAACACTTCGTCTCATCGTTTGTGATTCCACAATATCTTTTTTCGCTGCGTCGATTAAGATTATTGTGAGGTGATTGATAATACTAGGCTGTTCTTCGGGAATATAAGTCTGGCTTATCAATTGGTTCATGTTCACCTTGATTCATCAAAAGATGGATTGAGTCTGGATTGAGTCTGACTATCTAGTTGATTCTTTATAAAGTATATTGGAGTTTGTCCATACAGATTGCTAAGCGAAATATTGGGTGTGGTTGTTGTACCCCCGCTTTTTCACTGTCTATCAACCCTTTTCTTGTCAGCATAGAGTTTCATCCTTTCTTGGGCCTTTGTTAAATTTTCTTTAAGGGTCTCTAAGACTGCATCTCTCTGCTTCAAATATATCTCCACAGCAGCAACTGAAGTAGTGATGGTAGAAGGGAAAGCCAGATGAGGAGGGGTATAACCATACAAGGCTTTGAAGGGTGAAATTTGTAAGCTGGTATGGTAACTTGTATTGTACCACCATTCAGCTAAGGGCAACCAGTAGTGCCACTTCTTTGGCTGCTGACTAGTCATGCATCTGAGATAGGTTTCCAAGCAAGAATTCACCCTTTCAGTCTGGCCATCAGTTTGAGGGTGATAAGTAGTGCTCAAATTGAGGATGGTACCCAATGTTGTGAATAAATCTTGCTAAAAATTGCTAGTGAAGACTCTATCCCTGTCAGAGACAATAGAAGCTGGCAATCCATGTAACCTGAAGATGTTATTCAAGAATACCTTAGAACAGAGACAACAGTGTAAGGATGAGAGAGACCTATGAAATGACTGTACTTTGTCAGCCTATCCGCCACCACCAAGATAACATCTTTCCTCTCACTTAAGGGAAGCCCTTCAATAAAATCCATTGAAATGTGCTGCTAGGCTTGCTCAGGAATTGGTAATGGTTGTAACAATCCTGCTGGGAAGGAGTGAGAATGTTTGTTTCTCTGACAAACATCACAATGCTAACAAATCTAAGAACTGCTTTTTTCATGCTAGGCTAGTAAAAATAAGATTTAGCTCTAATGTGAGTTGCCTGGATTCCAGAATGCCCTCCAACAGCTGAAGAATGAATAGAAGCCAAGATTGTGTGTCTCATATCATTGGCAGTGCCCACATAGAGTCTGTTCTTGTACCTCAAAAGGCCCTCCTGATAAGAGAAATCTGATAAGGCTAAAACATGAGCACTAACCATTGCAGCTTTGAGATTAATAAAGGCCTGAGTGGCTGCTGGAGACCATGAGAAGGAATTCTTCTTGAGAAAATCTGTAAGAGGTTTGCTTATCAACCCATAATGTTGTACAAACTTCCTGTAATACCATGTGAGACCCAAGAAGCCTCTCAACTCCTTCAATGAGGTTGGTTGAGGCCATGAGATCATGCTAGCAACCTTAGCTGGATCAGCAGCTACCCCTTGAGCAGATATAATGTGGCCTAGATATTCAATTTCCTTCTGAGCAAAACAACATTTAGAGAACCTAGCATATAGCTTATGTTTCCTGAGTAATTGTATGGTGATTTCCAAATGTTGAAGATGAGTGGATAAATCAGGACTGTAAACCAATATATCATCTAAAAACACCAAAATGAATTTTCTGAGATAAGGTTGAAAGATGTCATTCATCAAGGCTTGAAAGGTAGCAGGGGCATTAGTGAGCCCAAATGGCATAACCTTGAATTCATAGTGTCCATGATGGGTTCTGAATGCTGTTTTAAAAATATCAGAAGGATGAACTAGAATTTGGTGATACCCTGATCTTAGATCAATTTTGGTGAAGACCTAGAACCAAATAATTCATTCAACAACTCATCTATAATTGGAATAGGAAATATATCCTTAATAGTGATGTCATTCAATTTTCTATAATCCACACAAAAACCTCCAGGAATTGTCCTTCTACTTTACTAAGAGAATGAGAGAAGAAAATGGACTATGACTGGGTTGAATAATGCCATGAGCAAGCATGTCTTTTACCAATTGTTCAACCACAGATTTTTGAATGTAAGGATATTTATAGGCTCTCTGGTTATGAGGGACTGAATTTGGCTTTAGTGGAATGGTGTGGTCCAATTTTCTGGTAGGTGGTAAGTCAGTAGGTTCTTAAAATACATCTTCATAAGAATGTAATAACTGAGATATGGCATGAGGAATTGGTAGGAGTGACTGAAAATAATTGGCCAAACAAGCCATGAGTGTTTTTCTTGAAAAAAATCCTTAACAGCTTCACTGCTCATTAGAGGTGTCAAACAGGCCGGCCCGACTTGACCTGCTTTTGGTCGGCCTAGCCCGGCATGCTATCACCCAAGCTAAGCCCAGCCTGAGCCTGAGTCCGAGCCTGCTTTTACTGGGTTGAATAATGCCATGAGCAAGCATGTCTTTTACCAATTGTTCAACCACAGATTTTTGAATGTAGGGAAATTTATAGGCTCTCTGGTTATGAGGGACTGAATTTGGCTTTAGTGGAATGGTAGGAGTGACTGAAAATAATTGGCCAAACAAGCCATGAGTGTTTTTCTTGAAAAAAAATCCTTAACAGCTTCACTGCTCATTAGAGAGGTGTCAAACAGGCCGGCCCGACTTGACCTGCTTTTGGTCGGCCTAGCCCGGCATGCTATCACCCAAGCTAAGCCCATCCTGAGCCTGAGTCCGAGCCTGCTTTTACTGGCCAGGCCGGAGCAGGCCCAAGCTAGCCTGTATTATTTTTTAACACAAAAGATTTGAGGTCGTCCAGAGGTTCGAAGTTGGGACTCCATGCTCCTCTGCCTCCCACGAAACCAACTGAGCCAACACGTTTTTGTGGTGGTTTGTGATTGTATCTACACTTAATTAAGCACATTCCTAAAATTATGCAAGCACAACAATTATTGTTAGATGAACAATTAACTCTGATCATGTGAATCAAATTGTCAGTGATCATCGTGATGAGCGATAATGGTGGGTTACATATTAAATAATTACATATACAGTAAGTAATATATTATTTATATACTATATATAAGTTATTAGAGAGATCTTGAAAATTTATTAGTAATTATATTATATTTATATAACTAATTTAGTGTGTATTTATATATGTATATATGGCAGGTCTGAGCAATTGTTTAGTAACAACTATAATCAAGGAAGTTCGATAATGAAGTTACGGAAATTATATAAATAAGGAAGGTTAAATACAAGAAATTAGATACATAATTAGAGATCATAACACAGCGGCGGACTCAATAGCCAAAAAAGCGAGGATTAGAAGACTTCAACACAAGACAAGCCACATTCATCAGAAAGTCAACAAAGAGAGCATAATCTCAAATGTTTTTACAGAAAATGAAATTGTAACTTTATTGTACAATATTGTTTAGTCTTAATATAATTTCGTTTTCCATCAAAAAAAAATACAAGGAATTAGTACTTAGTAGAACATAAATAAGGAATGGATTAGGCATAAGTACCATTGGAATACGTAAATGACCAATACTATAGGTATCGAAAAAACGTGAACAACAAAACCTATCGTTGCTCAATGGAGACGTTACAGGCCTTTAACCATGTGAACACTGGTTCAAACCCCGCTACCTTTTTTTTTTTTTAATAAGTTAAGTGCATTCCAAAAGAACTAACTTAGGGAGTTAGTAACCCTTACATTTCCGAGAGTAGAGCCATCGAATGTTGAGTTATTGGAAACTACTCTAACATTTGATTTATCTACTTCTAAAACCGATAGAATACTAGAAGGGGGAACATTCTACCAGTTAAGAACATTGTTAAAAGATTTGACTTCCTTTGCCAATATATCAGCCACATTGTTTGCTGTTCTTGGAGCAAAATTAAAACCCAAAAGTTTTGACATGAATTGAAATTTTTTTTAACTTCATCCAAGATTGACTGGTTCTGCCATTCCAATTGAGATTCTCTTCCATTTAGGTAATCGAAAATATTTTTGCAGTCGCCTTCTACTGAGAAATTTGACAGTCCTTTCTCAGCTGCTCATTGCGCTCCTTGGAGTAATTCTAAGGCTTCTGCTTCTTCAGAGGTAGAGGATGTGAAAGGTCCTTCTCTGCCGATCTTGAAGTCCCCTGCATCATTCCTTATAATTAAAGAAAAACATGCAGACGAGTTTGAGGAAATCCAGGCTGCATCTATGTTAATTTTAAGTTGAGCTTTCCTAGGGGGGAGCCAACCTTGTTTCTTAGTTTTGTTTAGAGAAGGTAAACTTTATGGGATATCATCCTTGTACCAGAAATCTAGGTATCTTTGTATTTCTAAGCCTAATTGAACATTAGTCTGTTGTTTTTGTTCAAATACTCTATTACATCTTTCTTTCCAAATAAACCAAGCTTTTGTCAAGATAATTTCTATGGGAAAATTAGGATCTTTTTTTCCTATCCAAACCTTACAGATATCTAGGAAGGATGTGGAACTATGTATGTTATGAACCACAGGAGAAGGTTCTGCGACCCATACAGATTTGGCATAAGGACAAGATATGAACAAATGTTCTACAGATTCTACCGTATTACAACCAAAGGAGCAATTAGGTTGTATATCTTCCATAAAGGAAGAAAGTTTTAGATTTGTAGATAGAGCATCCTGATGATATTTCCAAATAAAGATTTTAATTCTTTGTGAAACATTAAGATCCCATAAGCTTTTCTAAAAGGAATCTGGCTGAACTAGATTGTAATGGTTCACTGTTCTTTCAGTGAGCTTATTGTACATAGATTTCACTGTAAAAACCCCAGATTTTGTGAGAAGCCATCTCAGAGTGCCAGGTTTTGTCAATGGCTATTCTAATACTTATAATTTTCCTACCAATAAAATCAGGAAACATGTTAAATATCAAAGTTGAGTTCCACTTCTTAGTGAGAGGATCAATCAGGTCCTTCACAAGTGTTAAGTGTGAGTTACTAGATGTTTTAAAACTACTTAGATTGGAATCCAAATTCATTATCCATCTATCAGTCCAGATATTAGTACTAAGATCATCTCCAATTTCCCAAATGCTGTATTGTTCAATAAGATGAATGCCTTTACTAATACATTTCCAAATCCAAGGACTAGTTGAGGGGAATTTGGCTTTGAAAATAGAGGTATTTATGAAATATCTAGGTTTTAATTGTGTTACCCCTAATGCATTAGGTTCTGTTAGCATTCACCAAGCTAACTTAGTTATCATAGATAAGTTAAAAGTATGAGCATTTCGAAATCCTGGACCTTCTTTATTTTTTGGTTTACAAAGACAAGAATAGGATCTAGGATAATATCCCTTGTAATCTGTTTCCTTGCCCCACCAAAAATCCCTCTGAAGAGAGTCTATTTTGTTAGTAATTTTCTTTGGCAAAATGATGCAGCTCATTTGATAGCTGGCCATACTTGCCAAAGAAGACTTGTTAAGAATTAACTTACTAGTTTGTGGTAGGAGTTTGCCCATCCAAACTTGGATTTTATGTTCCATTTTCTCTATCAAACTCTCAAAAAGTTTGATTTTAGCTTTACTTATGAAGAGAGGGGTCCCTAAGTAAGAATCTTGAGGATTAATTTTCTTAATTTTCAGAATTTTGCTAATTATTCTCTGATGCTTAGGTTGAACTTTGTTACTGGAAAAAATCCCAGATTTTTCAAAGTTAATTAACTGCCCTGAAGCCTTGCCAAAAAAGTCAATTAAAGATAGAAGGTTGTGACCTTCTCTAAAGTCAGCTCTAATAAAGAGAAGGCAATCATCAGCAAAAGATAGATGAGATATAGGACTATTCTTAGGAGTTATTTTAACACCATTTATGAGTTTTTCTTCTTCACTAGCTAGCATCAATTTAGAAAAATTTTCCATACAAATAATAAACAAATAAGGAGATAAAGGATCTCCTTTCCTAAGATCCCTAGAAGGATTGAAGTATTCACCAGGACTGCCATTGAGTAAGACAGCAATGGAGGAGGTTGAAACACATTGATAAATAAGATTACAAAAGTTATTATTGAAACCAAATGCTTTCATGGCTGTGATTAAGAAATCCCAATCCACTCTATCAAAAGCTTTTGACATGTCAATCTTGATTCCCATTCCAGCATGTTTAACTTTTTTTTTTTTTGAAAGAATGTATTATCTCTTGGGCAATTATGATATTATAAGAGATTTGCCTTTTAGAGAGGAAGGAAGCTTGGAATGGGGATATAATAGAGTTAAGAAGAGGTTTAATTCTATTAGTTAAAATTTTAGCTATGATTTTGTAAATTGTGTACAAAGACCAATAGGTCTAAATGCACTAGGATCAATAGTATGCCTGCACTTAGGGATAAGGAAGAGAAAGGTTTTATTGAGATCATGATGCATAACTCCTGACTCAAAGAAGGATTGGATAGTAGACACTACTTTCTCACCCACAATCTCCCAATTTAGTTTAAAAAAGCTAGCAGGAAACCCATCTGGTCCAGGGGACTTGTTGGGCTTCAGCTTTTTAATAACAAACCAAATTTTATCAGCTGAAGGAATAGAGTTTATCAAAATATTATCCTCTTGGGAAATACAGGGAGCTATGTTATTAAAAATATCATGATTAGAAGAAGGGAGAAGAGATGAAGCAGAAAAGATATTTTGGAAGTACTCAAAAAGAGATTTTTGCATTTCATCTCTTTTGAAGGTAATTTCCTTATCACTCCTTCTAAGGTATTCTATATTGTTCCATTTTCTTCTCTTCATAGTCTTAGTATGGAAGTATTTAGTGTTTTTTTCTCCTAAGTGGACTATGTTATCCCTAGATTGTTGCTTAGCTATGGCTTCCTGAGTGGCATAGAGATTCTCTAATAAAGATAGCTTTGCTCTAATTTTTTATTTCTTCTTGTAAACATAGGTAGAATTATTTAGATTACTAATTTGAGACAAAGTTTGTTTAATTTGCTTAGAAGGGAGACCAAAGATATTTTTCTTCCAAAAATCCAAGTTGGTTTGAACTGTTTGAAGATTCAGAATCACAGATTGAGTTGTATTTTCTCTAATAATATGGTCCCAAGAATCTTTAATGGTTTGAACACAAGAATTTTCTTTTTTCCAAGTATCATAAAACTTAAAGGTATATGAATATTTTATGCTATCAATGTTTAGGTTTAGGGAAATAGGGCAGTGATCAGATCCTGCAGCTACTAGGTGAGTTAGTTCAGCATTAATGAAATTAGAACTCCATTCTACATTAGCTACAACTCTATCAAGCCTTTCTTGGATGTTAGCATTCTCTTCTCTATGGTTATTCCAGGTATAAGTATATCCCTTAAATCCTAAATCTAGAAGACCAGCATTAGATAACACATTTTGATAGTAAATGCTATCAGAGTTCTTGAAAGGTAATCCTCCTAATTTGTCTTCTTGACTAAAAATCATATTGAAATCTCCTAGTAGAACCCAGGGCAAAGAGTTGATGTCAACCTGTCTAGAAATATCAGTTAAGAAATCCCAAGCTTCTTTTCTATTATGAGGGTATGGACTACCATAAAAACAAGTAAGTAGCCATTTTTTAGACTCTGGATTAGTTTGAACCAGAATATTAATCATATTTGCATTCCATTGAACTATTTCAAAGGAAAAACCATCAACCCAAGCTAATGCTAGACCTCCAGCTAAACCTATTGGGTCAACAATGTGAATGTTGGGATAGTCCTTAAGCAATGTCTTAACTAAGTGTTTCTTAGATTTAGTTTCAGATAGAAATAGAATTTCAGGTTTATCTCCATTTATCAATTGATTAAGATGGTTTTGAGTAAAAGGGTTTCCACAGCTTTGAGTATTCCAAGCAATAATTTTCATGATTAAAGGAAAGTAAAGCTAAGGGAGTCTATAAGCAAAGGTCAAGATAAAATCGCAGAGATTAAAGCAAAATGATTCAATTTAAGAGATTAATTAAGAGAAATTAGGGATTTAGGAATACCTGGATTTCGCCTTTTTGCTCAGATGGGGAGTTAAGGACAAAGGGAATTGGTGAAAACCCATCTGTTACTTGATTTTGTTCTTTGAGATTTGAGCCATACTGATTAAACTTAAGCTGATAGTCTGAATCAGTAGACAAAATTCGAAGCAGAGGATGAAGAGGATGGAAAATCTGATACTGAAAGCTTAAAAGCCGACTTATGCAAGGATGATGGAAATGCAAAACTTGTCTGTGGAGTATGCTGACTTAACAAGATGTCATTATCATGATGTGCGAAAGATTATGATGCAAAAGACTCATAAGAATTAGGGGAAGTAAGATGTTCATTAGCATCCTCAAAAGAGGGGGATGAGAAGGATAGCCGCCTGTTAACTACTTTTAGTTCCGTTGCTGGTTCGGTTCTAGAGATGGAAGGGATATGAGGAATAGGTTCTGGTTCAACACCTAAAACAGGTTCCTCAATAGTCTGAGTCATAGAAGCTAAAACTCGATGAGTCTCCGAGTTGCCCGAGTTAACAGAGCGCACCGATTCAGAATCATCGCCATGAATGGGGATGAAATTTTTAGGTAAGTTAAAGGGATAAGTTCTTTTTCCTAGAATAGATGCTTTTGGCATATCTTCATCATAGATAACCGGTCCCATAACTTCATAATTACGATCATCTTGAGCTAGTGAATATCTTGGTAACTCACCTAGAGGATGAACTTCTCCAAAAAGAGCAGCAAGTGTCTCTCTATTACCCGAAATATTCAAAAAATTCTCTACTGGCTCCATATTACCGTGAGCATCCGTATTATCTTGGAGATTACAAATCTGAATAATAGTGTTGTTTAACCAGTATATATCATCCGCAAGACCAGGGGAGTGCATAGAAACATCGTAGATATCTTCTAGAGGTCTGTGTTGGAGAATAACACAATGGGTAGTCTTATGACCAAAACAGAAGCAATGGGAACAAAAATTTAGAAGGAAGGTTGTGGTAAGTAAAGGATAACTCTCTATCTGGAAACGGATCAACTTTAACTAGAAGTTTCATAACAAGAGGTTTTTCAATATTAACCCAAACTAGCACTCTTGGTTCACAATCAAAGCTACCCCTTTCTACTCGACTAGCAATTAATCCAATACGTTCACCTAGTCTATGCTCATGCTTAGTATTCGAGATACTTGCCCATAAAGGTATTTCTTTAACTAGATCAGAAGATATTTGCATACCAAGGTATGTCGAACGAGCAGAAGGCACATTACCGTAAGGATACCAAGGCCCATTCAGAGATATCCACTCTAAATCCTTAGGATCACGGAAAGTAATGATGAAAAGATTTGGATCCACATTTCGAATTTGAAATCCGATGTTGAGCCCCCAAAAATGACGTAGAACACTTCTTATATCTTCGGTTTTATAAGTATGGGTTGAGAAAACTCTGGTTAGAATGTTGTTGTCTTTAATGCCGAACTCCCTCATTAAGGCAGGAGGAGTTGGTAAAATACCAACATTCGTATAATTAGCGTACCTTTGGGCAACTGAGATACCACTTAAATGTTTGTATAAATCATAACTACTCATACTAAGAAGAACATGGAGGAGGAAGATTCACCAGAACAAATTTCACTCAAGGGACGAAGGAAGGAAGAAATTTAGAATTAGATGGGCTTCAACAAACTAATATAAATAAGGTGTCTACTATTTTCCAACATCAGAAAAACCTCTATAAGCTAACCTTAAACAAGTAAACTAATTAAATTCAAATCAAACCTAGGCCAATCAAAATTTGAAAACAAAATAAAGGCTAAATCAATCAACAGAAAAAGCAAAGCATTAAATTCCTCGAGGAAACAAAAAGGGGGGTGTTTGAGGGTGAAAACGGTTTCTGCTGATTTTGGTAATTTCGGTTGTGTGGGTGAGAAACAAGTTTAAACCCTAAAAAATGTACTGCAAGGGAGTAATTTAGATTCGAGAGATCAATCTGTACAAATCCGTCCTAAACCAAGAAATGGCCATTCCAGACATGCTTCGGTCACAAAGTGAAGGAGAATGGTTGGTTTTGGGGAGGGAAGCGAATAGAGTGTTGAGACCAGAATAGTTGATTCTGGGAGAGTAGTTGTTTCACGACTTGTATCAGAAAGTGGGAAGCTAACAGATGGAAAGCTAAAAAATATTTTCTGAGTGTTGTATCCTCCTGACCTGAACTTGTCGTTCGGTGGAAATAGGTAATGCCTATTTATACAAGTCGAAGTGAAACGTACTCTGGTCTCATTAAGAAATGGAAAACGGGTGAGTAAATGGGAGGAGGTGGTACCCGGTAACGCCTGGAATTGATGTTCCATATAAAGAAAGCGTTTCACCATTACTCCCTGTATTTACTAACCGCCTCATCCTTATGACACTTTCTTATATCGGTCGTAGTGTACGCCGCACGCTGTAAACCGCCAAACCAATACACCATGAGCATCCCCCAGTTTGTGACATGCGTTGATGTCTCGAGTGTTTTCATGGAAAACATGTAACACGTTTTTGTTGTCTGACAAGTTGAGCTTGGGAAACTTGCCGGCTCGGAGGTGACCTTCGACGGTCGAGATTTTGCATCTTAAGAGGAAAGATAGTCGCTCATTATTGCAACCCTTCATTTGGTAGCCACTGACATGAAAACATGATCAGTATGGCTTTAATATGGCCTAGTTTAGGCGCGGCCAAAATTTAGGGTTTTGGCTTTGTTTAGGCGCGACCAAACTAGGGCCAAAGGTTTCCATGCATTAGCTGGTAACCTTGGACGGCTAAGATCTGCACCTTAGATGAAAGAGTGGTCGTTGATTGTTGCAGGCCTTCGTTTTGGTAGCCACATAGAGAAGGCCGGCATGGTATGGCGCGGCAAGGTGGTTGGCATGTCATTGGCACATGTGGCATGGCATGCCTTGGCGCGGTTTGGCGTGGCCAAAACTAGGGTTTTGGGCCAAAGGTTACCATGCGTTGTTTGACGACCTTGGACAACTAGGATTTGCATCTAGGATTGAAGGGTGGCCGTTGATCGTCGCACGCCTTCGTTTTGGTAGCCGCATAGGGAAGGCCGGCATGGTATGGCGCGGCAAGGTGGTTGGCATGTCATTGGCACATGTGACATGGCATGCCTTGGCGTGGCCAAAACTAGGGTTTTGGGCCAAAGGTTACCATGCGTTGTTTGGCGACCTTGGACGTCTAGGATTTGCATCTAGGATTGAAGGGTGGCCGTTGATCGTCGCACGCCTTCGTTTTGGTAGCCGCACAGGGAAGGCTGGCATGGTATGACGCGAAAAGGTGGTTGGCATGCCATTGGCACATGTGGCATGGCATGCCTTGGCGCGTTTTGGCGTGGCCAAAACTAGGGTTTTGGTCCAAAGGTTACCATGCGTTGTTTGGCGACCTTGGACAGCTAGGATTTGCATATAGGATTGAAGGGTGGTCGTTGATCGTCGCACGCCTTCATTTTGGTAGCCGCATAGGGAAGGATGGCATGGTATGCGCGACAAGGTGGTTGGCATGCCATTGGCACATGTGGCATGGCATGCCTTGGCGTGGCCAAAACTAGGGTTTTGGGCCAAAGGTTACTATGTGTTGTTTGGCGACCTTGGACGGCTAGGATTTGCATCTAGGATTGAAGGGTGGTCGTTGATCGTCGCACGACTTCGTTTTGGTAGCTGCATAGGGAAGGCCGGCATGGTATGGCGCGGCAAGGTGGTTGGCATGGCATGCATGGGGCGAAGGGTTTGCATGCCATTGGCGCATGGTGCGGATAACATGGTTGGGGCCAAGGCAAGGTGCGGTTGGATTGGCATGGTGGGTCCAAGGCAAGGTGCGGTTGGCTTGGCATGGTGGGGCCAAGGCAAGGTACGGTTGGCTTGGCATGGTGGGGCCAAGGGTTTGGCATGCCATTGGCGCGGAGATGTGGCTGGCATGGTTTGCCATTTGCACAGTGGTGCGGCTGGCATGGTTGGCATGCCTTGGCGAGGAGATGTGGCTGGCATGGTTTGCCATTGGCACAGTGGTGCGGCTGGCATGGTTGACATGCCTTGGCGCGGAGACGTGGTTGGAAAGGTTTTCCATTGCACGGTGGTGCGGCTGGCATGGTTGGCATGCCTTGGCGCGGAGACGTGGCTGGCATGGTTTGCCATTGGCACGGTGGTGCGGCTGGCATGGTTGGCATGCCTTGGCGCGGAGACGTGGCTGGCATGGTTGGCATACCTTGGCTCGGAGACGTGGCTGGCATGGTTTGCCATTGGCACGGTGGTGCGGATGGCATGGTTGGCATGCCTTGGCGCGGATACGTGGCTGGCATGGTTTTCCATTGGCACGGTGGCGTGAGAATTAGGGTTTGGTATGTATGAAGATGATGTCGGTCAATACTAAGGGTTCTGACGTTGAACATGACACATGTATAAAAAAAGGTACCCTGGTAATTCTTACGTAGGCATGTTGATTGATTCAATAAATGCGCTAGTGGTCAAAGTGACGTCATGTCAGGTGTATGGTTTTACGATTTTAACCGTAAGCTAAAAACCACCATCAACAGGGGGATACGACAGAGATACACGACTTATCACAGAATTGAGGGGGAAAAAATGTTGAAGGGTCTAGATAGGAGACCAACGATTTCGAGATTGGGGAGAGCTACAAATTTTAAATTAGATATGGCTATGGCTCAGAAAAGGGAAAGCCGAGAAATTAAACCTCTCTTAAAGGGAATGAGGAGACTAAACAGGATTGACAAGTCAAAGAAATTTTCATGCTACGAATAGGGTATCAAAAACAGACTAGATGAGAAGCACAAGAAGAAGAGACGTCTAAGACCAAAAGCCAAACGTAAAGAAAATGAAAAGAGCTTTAATGCGACGAGAAAACCAAAGGTTCATACCGTCTATAAAAGATTCAATCCAAAAAGTGAAGAAATCTTAAGAAAAACTAAGAAAAGCAAAAAGAAGTAAAAAAATCAAAGAAATATTAGCGTCAATGGCTTTCAACCACTTTAGAATTCCATTAAGTGTTCCTATTTCATCAACTAAGGTGATTCACTGTCAAGAAGGTCAGCTTCATCGAATGCAGTATTACAGGTGCAACATAAGTAATTGGGAAGCTTTTTTGTACCCAGCACAAGCCCAGCGTCTAGCTCTGTGCAACTTGAGCAAGGAAGAGAAAGAGAGATTGGGGAAAGAAGCAATTAAGGATCTGCAGGTCAGGTTGGCTACCGGGGTTCCGGTAACATCGAATTATTTTTTGACAGAATATCCACCCGGCATAGACTATGCTTATGTACATGAGAAGTCAGCAATATACCAGCAAGAGAGGGATGGAGGATTGATAGAGGTGGACGATTCTGAAGAAGAATAGAGAATGAAGGGAGGAGAAATTTCATCCAATGTTTTAACAGTTCGGGTCGAGCAAAGAGGAAGAATATGTTTAAATTTCTTTAAGTTTCTTTAAATTTCCTAGATCGTTAGTTTAAGAAAGTCCAGTGATTACTATTAGATGTGATGTTAGCTTTTAAGATTAATGGAATCCTGTCTGTTTTAGTGTTTAAATTTATCTAAGCCAAGAACTCAAAAAAGAAAACTGGATTTCTAACTTAAATTGGAAAGAAACCGTCGAAGCACTCAAATCAATGAGAGTAAAGTAATTAAATAATAACATAGGCTGGAAACAAATCATGTGAAGCAAATCAACCAAATCAGAAACGATCAAAAGGGAGCTCAAGCGTATGATGGATATCCAAATGGTAACATACTAACGGCCAAATGGAAGTCTGAAACCGAAAATCTAGAGAAGAAGATACTAGATGATGAATGGAATGATTGTAAATATGCATGCTTATATATAACATTATACAAAACCGAATAGAATAGAATAGAAGAGATGTATAAGCAAAGTAAATAAATGGACTAGGGGAAATTGAATGCATCACAGATAAATTAAAAAAAAAATGAATGGATGAATGAATGAAATGGGTGATGGAATGCATTATGCAACTCATCTTAGAATTGAATTTGAACAGAATCAGTGTAACAATTGATGGTAGATACCCTTCCCTTAATCCCCATCTGGCTGTTGAGCGAAATCCAGATGGGGAAATTACTCAGAGATCAACATTGCTGAAAAAGAAAGAGAGAAAAAGATGAAGAAATACAGTCGTTGAGATAGGAGAGAGGGCAGAGCTATTGGTTTTGAAAATAGATTGAAATTGGAAGGAGTTGCTGCCCTTCTTTTTAATACCAGTGACTTAGTTATATTTCATATTATCATACAGACAGGCCTAAACAGGCCAGCCCAGCAAGCTTTATGCAGGCTCGGGCTTAGGCAGGCCAGGCTAAAAGGTCTAAAAACTTCAGCCTGGTTTGGGCCTGCTTTAAGGCTGGATCCGGCCCGGGCCTATTTAATACGGGTCAGGCCAGGCTTTGGCCTATTTATATGGGCCAGTCCGGTTTGGGCCCAGGATGGCCTGGCCTTTTTGACACCTCTACTGCTTATCATCATGAGAGAAGAAGAATTTTTGATACCAGTTAAAGTAATTGTCTCACCTTGGTGTTTAAAGGAAATGCTGAGCTTGGAAAAGTTGAACATTACATTACCTAATCTTCTTAGCCATTTCTGCCCCCAAGACTATATCACAACCACCCAAGGGAAGTAGTCTCAAATCTCCACTGAATTGGTAATCTTGCATAGACCATTGTAGTTGAGGACACATTCCAGAGCTGACAGTCCTCTTTACATTTGCAACAGTGACCAACAAGTGTCCAGTAGGTTGAATTTCACAATGCAAATTGGTGGCTAAAGTAGAGTTAATGAAGCTATGTGTACTCCCAGAATCAATTAATATAGAAATTTTATGCTTCTTAATAATTCCTGGAATTCTAATTATGTCACCAGAGATGGTACCAGTGACAGTGAGAGCATGTAAAGATATTTTCATGTCAGAGTCGACTGGAGTCTCAACTGCTTCTTCAAAGACTGCTTCTTCTACTGGTGCATCCTCTACCTCAGAAGCTTCAGCATTGAGCATATATAATTGTTGTCTCTTACACCAATGACCTTGTTTCTAAGGTTCATCATAATTGTAACATAAGACTTTAGCCCTTCTAGCTAGATTGCATTTGCTCTTGAGTTAATCTTTTAATGTGTGGTATAGTGGAAGAATTTGTGGAAGTATTGGAAGTATGAGTAGGAAGAGAAGGTTTGAAGGTGGATGGTGGGGATTTAGGTGTATTGGGAGTGGTGACAATTGGTTTGGGAGGAAATTGAGTATGAGAAAAAACTCTGTTGGTAGAAAAAGAATTGGTGAAGGGTTTTGAAAATGGCTTAGTGGTTTTGTTATAAAGAGGGTACTTTTGTTCCTCTATACGAGCTAATGAAAAAGCCTCGATGAGAGATTGTGGATGAAACATTAAAACAGAACCACATATTTCATCATTCAAGCCACTAATGAAACTCAGTATAAAATAATCCTCTGTAAGATATTGGTTCTTGCTTAGCATAAGGGCCTTAATAGTTTCGAATTGTTCAAAGTAGTCTTCTACAAAATTAATCTGCATCATCTTGTTGAAAGCTCCAACATAATTACCATTAAAAGGGTTTTCAAAACGAGTGCAGATACCAACACATAAGTCGTTCCAAGTAATAGCAAATTTACCTATATGAAAATTTAAGAACTACTGATCAGCTCGACCTTCAAGATGAAGAGAAGCTATACTTACTAGTTGTCCATCATCAATTTTATGGATCTGAAAGTAATGCTCACATTTTTGAATAGATCCTCTTGGATTTTCACCATCAAAGTGAGGGAAGTCGAGCTTTGGCAGACGATAAGAATTATGGTTGTCTCGGTGAGAAATTAATGACCCAAAATGAATTTCACCGTGATGACCATTAGATCCAGAAGCTCTATTAGATTCACCACCATTGGGAGACACATGAGTCTGATGTTTTGTAACACCCCGATTTTCGGACTCGGATCTTACCCGGATCCCATGCCCGAAAACCCAAAGTGCTACATTGATACCATAGCCGAAGCCCGCCGACTAAGCCCAAGCTCATTAAATAACTTATTTGGGCTTAATTAATTTATGTTCAATATAGAAATTTTGTCGCAGCGGAAACATAAAAATTCTTTTAGGAAAATCTAACCGTTAACTTGACGTGATTTTTAACCCATTTTAACCCTAAAGAACTATAGTTTACCAGAATTTTTTTTTACCGTTAAACGTTCCAGATTTAATCCAAAAGAGTAA
The DNA here is from genome assembly GCF_003573695.1 of Papaver somniferum. Classification (NCBI taxonomy): domain Eukaryota; kingdom Viridiplantae; phylum Streptophyta; class Magnoliopsida; order Ranunculales; family Papaveraceae; genus Papaver; species Papaver somniferum. The sequence continues at coordinate 72,028,371 of NC_039367.1, forward strand.
CATTTTTAAGGAAGAATCTTAAAACAGAAACAGACATCAGATCACTCCTAGAATTTTACTGAACCCAATTCAAATCCAAAAATTATTTTGATTATACATTCTGAATATTAACTTAGTATAGTTCCATCATAAATTTTCTATAATTTTTAGTTTATCTTAAAAACCTTTTGACCACAATCAAACGCGTAGTTGACCAGAACTGCAGAAATATAAAACAGTGATAGTTCATTTTCTAAAAATCATATAAAATCACTCACAACTCTAAATCAGGCTTAGTTTACCATTTTAAAAAGGAAAAAGAAAGATATTCAAGTTTACAGAAGACACCAAAGCCTAAAACATATCATATAATAGTTTTGAAACAGGAAAACTCCAATATAGTTGAATCTGTCAGAAAACGTCTGAATTTAGTACAGTGGGAAACAATTGTTTTAAAATACTTATAGAACTCATAAAATTATGAAAATTTTATAAATATATCTAAGATGATTTTCTCATAGGTTCCAAAAATAATTAAATAAAAATATATTATAGAATAATTATCAATAATAGTCAAACCATTGTTCAATCAAATAGAATTTTCTAAATAAAGCATTGTTTCATTGGTTGTACATTAACCCAATAATCTCTAAAGTATTAATAATCAATAAATACTCAGTAAAAATCATCTAAAAAACTTTGATGATATTTTATTACAATTTTCCAATCATAAATCCTATGAAAACTACTAATTAAAGCACCAAAACCGATCTTTATGCTTTTCCGCCATTAGATGCTTGTGGTGCCATAAAATCTGGAATTTTTGTCATGAAACGACGTGAGTTGTGACACCCAGTAGGAAAAGAAGCAACAAAACATTTTAAGCAACATTTTTCAATTCCTTTTAAAAACAACTAGCATGATTAACAACACCGCAAACACATGGAAACACCACATCCATAAACAACAATAAATTCAATCAATCCGCTCGCTCCGGCGAGCCCCATGGGTTTAGCAATCAAATAGGAGGCAACCATCAACTCCTAATGAGCCCATGTTGTTTTTAGGGAGGTAACCTTCAACTCCCAAGGGTATCTCGTACCCGTCAAAAAGGAAAGTCTTTTGGGAAGCAACCATCAATTCCCAAAGACCGTAATTTATCAAACACATACATAGATCACACAAATTCAACATCATCATGAAATCAATAAATACAATACCATCAATCACATCACCACAATAATTAAAACCAATAAATATGAATTTAAATAATTTTAACCTAAATACAAACAAGATTTAGTTAGTGTTGCGCCTACCTCGAACGCTAGCAAATAATCCTAACGGAAAACCTCAAAAGAAGTAAGTATTCCACGTTCATAGCTATTCGTCTGTTCTGCTCTTTTCTTTTGGTTTTGTGCGGCAACCGAAAACTGAGAACTTAAACCCTAGAGACATTCCTTAAGTGTATATATATATATATATATTAGATTTTATGCATGTGCTACGTCCGGGCAGCTTCTCAAATTTGGTTCACCAATTCAATCTACAACTACAAACTACAAATACAGTGCATCACTGCCTCTTTCTTTATTTTTTATTTGGTAAAGCTCGGCGCTTCGCCTCTCCCGTCCCGATATGATTTGGTAAAGCTCGGCTTCGCCTCGCCCAGTCCCAATTTGATTTGGTAAAGCTCGGCTTCGTCTCTCCCTAGTCTCGATTTGATTTGGTAAATCTCGGCTTTGCCTCAAAGAAAATGATTAAATATCCCAACAAAATATTCAAAAGGTTCATAGTAATTCAGAGTACCACGAAATGCAGATACAAAATCAACCAAACTTCTAAAGGTTCTGAACAAAGTTGGTCATAGACATCTACATCCAACAATTAATAAGTATATTACGAAAGTATTTCTGAAAATGAACCATATTATCCGTCTTGTTGCTTCAATTGTTTTCTGGTTGTTGTGCATCTTTGGAGTGCCACGTCTGGTTTTCTATGGCTGAAGTCCGGAGTTCTCAAATTTATTCCGACGAATTTCACTGATTGGCCCCGTGACTTGTTTATTGTCATTGAGATCATTTTTGTGAGTGATATTCTTGGGATGAGAACTGTAATTGTCCCTGTTCGTCGCCGGTATTGTTGCTTCATTTAAATTTTCTCCACAGAGTCCATCACGTGTTTCTATATTGCGTGGCATCAAAACTGGAAATCTCACCTTTACTTGCAAGTTAAATGGTGGAAAATCCATTGGATTCAATGCATTTAACCTTTCATCTTATGTTCCCCGTCGACCCATTCTCCAAATCCTAGGCCACCTTATCTGCGACTACGACTATGTAAGAGTGATGGAATCCTCGGTACATCTTTAGATTCACATCATTTTTGCAGCGAGGTCCTAGTTCCTAGACGAAAGGATAGTTCTCTCTGTCAAAGAATTCTCTATAGGAATGTTATATCCCTCTATACATGGATATATTTTTGTTATGAGGTCTCTAAGATTGGCTCATTTATACATCGTCTGGGGTACTTCTATTTTTGGTTATGGATTTGTTCCCACCGGTGCACACCTAAAAATAATGGAAATGAAAGTTACAGATGAAGAAAAGCCTCGTAAGATCTATAATTTAAATATGAACATTAATTCGCAGTTTAACTTATACCCATGTGTGTGTCATCCCAAATAATCCGCGAGCAATAAGTCAAGAAAGTTTAAAAAAAAAAACCAAGCTCAAAAAAACAATTTAGTCCAAGAATTTATACCTGGCACATCAAAAGACTGAGGGAAATTAATTTTGACATCAGAATTTACGAAAGATAGTTTTAGTAAACACATAGCTACATTAATACAAATCTAGGATTTCCTAACTCTTTCAATATGAACAAACTCATGAACAGTATGAACAAACTCATTTTTATCTAGTAGCTCTATGTTTTATCACTTGGACATGAGGATATAAAAATTAGTTACAGTCTTTATTTTTTCTTCTGTAGCAGTCCTTTACCTGCTGTCCTAATTTGTTCAGTGATCCAAGAACATTTAAAACATACTGAAACAGATTTGCAGGTGCTTCACCTTCATTTAGTTCCTAATCACATGCATACGCAAAGTGAAAAGATTGAAAACCGTAAAATCTGTTAATTTTAATGAAGGGAATATGGCAAGGTTCTTACCTCCACATTTAGTTCCTAAACAGACAAAAAAAAGAAACGATTTTTAACATTAAAATATCATGATTCATGTATGATGTGTGAAAGAGTGACCTGCATTAGGAGTCTCTATGGTGAAGTATGACATAAGATCTGTTGGATGCTGCATTAGGAGTCTCTATGGTGAAGTATGACATAAGATCCGTTGGATGGCTGCAATCCTTCTTTTCGCATCACTGAGCTAAGTCTCAATTACACCTTCCACTTATGATAAAAAAAATGTTTGATGCGTCCAATCAGAAAAGAGGGTCGGCAATTTGATTGAGTTCAGTATGCGAATCAAAATCTGCATCGAAATAGAATGTAAGAACATGTAACACCAATGCTTTGGATTCGCATACGATAAGACAATCAAGAAAGCATTAGATATGGAAATAGATCAACAAACCTTCGTAAATCTGTTAGTTACCCCCTAAGCTATAAAGGTAGTATAACATGTAATGAGATTGATAACCCATAACTATACAATCAAAAACCAAAAATCATGTTTATACAAATACGAAATCAAAAATCAAAAAAAAAAGTTATGAATAACAAATTATAAAAACCCATATCTAAGGATTCAAAGAAGAATTAATCCTAACCTCTGGAGTTGAGAATGGGGAACATTCAGGAAGAAAATCAAAGGGTTAGACTCAGGCTTTACCTAGGTCCCCCACCTTGAGAACTGCAAGCAAATGATACTGTACCGAACCTTGAATCCAATATTTTTTCTGGTGTGTCTCCTCTTTCTGGTGCAGTATGAACCCGTTTCACTTAATCTATTCCTTCACCGAACGATTCATCAAAAGTACAAAAACCTAATCATCTGTGGATCTGTAAATAGAGATCATAATCAATTTCAATCAAAACACGTGATAAAAATACCACTATATTCGAACCTAATCATCTGTGGATCCCTCGCCTCCAAACATTTACGCCATATTCTAAAGAGTTCAGGACCCTAAAGTACAAAATCAAAAAGTAGCAGTAGTGATACTTGAGGAGTGTTTACCCATTTTTTGCAAGCAGACACCTAAACATCCGTTAAACGACAACAAAAAAGAAAAAGAAAAAAAAAACTTTGATGCACCGGATGGAAGGCGAGGGATTGAAAGATCTCTGTAACGATGATGGATATTATCTTATCTGTGTAAAGATCCCCTATAAAGATTTCTGTAACGATATACGATTGTATCTAGTTAGGTTATCTGATTTAGGGTTAATGCGAACGGGACTTGAATTAGGGTGTTTTCATATTTTAACCCATTGACCAATCGCGTATCGCCAAGTATCCTCATCAGGTTTATCGTGAGAACTCTTCTTTCAGCCCTCGTGAAAACTCAATTCTCTTCTCTCATTGATTTTGTCCCTCTTCTCATATTGATTGTGGCCCTCTTCTCTCATTGATCGTGGCCCTCTTCTCTCATTGAGCGGTGACGCTCACCATTCAACGTGGAGCCAGATATGAGTTAGGATTTTAAAGGAGTTAGATATAAGGTGTCAGTGGTGGAATTATTCCTAGTCAACCTTAATTCTTCCAAAACGTATGCGTGCAACATATATGGTTTAAGCACATCTCATCTTTGACCGACTTAATATGGGAAGCTATGTTTTCATCTCAACCAAATTGACTTAGCGCACAAACAACTGATCAACTATCCAATGAGAACCGAACACGTAGCAAGATGACAATTATTAACCAATTACAATGTGAGTTGTGGCAAGATGACAAACAAGAGAAGATGGTAACAACAGAGACATTTTCAAAACACATTTAGCTTAATTTTTTCTAACTAGTGGAGCCTCCCACGTAACCAGCTTTTTTTTTAATAGGAAAGAATAAATTTATTGAAAACCAGAGCTTACAAATTGTTTTTATCCTGCTGGATTAAATGATTAACCCAGCTAGGCATATTATCTGACCAGCAGAAACAAATTGCTTGGGTTCTTACATTCTTAGCTAAAGAGTCTGCAATGTGGTTTGCATCTCTATGTACATAAGTGCATGCCCAGAAATCAAAAGAACTTAATAAAACTAGAGTATCTTGGACTAAGTTAGAAGTAGTCCATTTTATTGACGTAGAACTTCCATTTACTGCAGCTATCACATTCTGACAATCTCCCTCCAAGTGAATCCTTCTCCATCCATTCTTTAACGCCCATTGTACTGCTTCTAAAAGGGATTGCGCCTTATCTTGTTCTGGATCAATGGCTAGATGTGCACCTCCTCGCAGTCCATAGCTATTCCCTGCAAAATCTCTACATATTAGTCCCCAGCTTGAGAGTACTGATTTATCAATATGTGAAGCATCAAAATTTATTTTTAGGGTGTATGTACAAGGCGCCTTCCAGAACTTGTCTGCTATTATCACAAAACTGTTGTTGTTAATCTGTAAACTTTTAGTTCTTGTCCAATCTCCCATCTGCATGATAATATTGTTAGAAACAACATTGTTATGAAAGTCCTTATTATCAAAAAATTTATCACATCTGGCTTTCCAAGTTATCCATAAGACAAAGCTAGAAATTTCATACAAACTGAAATCATTGGGAACAGAGAAGTTAGCTTTCAAGAAGAAACTACAAATCCAGCTATGCAGATCTTTATTTTGTAAACTTCTAGATAAGTTGTCTCATATATGTCTCACACTTGGGCACTCAAAAAAGAGATGTTGTAAGGTTTCAGCGTTGTTGTTGTTGCATAAAGCACAGCTATTATCCTGATGTCTAGTGAACCTAGAAAGTCTAGATTTTGTAGCAATACATCCATGAAGGTATTTCCACATAAAGTGCTGGACTCTTTGAGATAATTTATATCTCCAAAAAGATTTCCAGCATATATCTAGATTGTTCTTAGTGGGTTTATCAACTAAACTATCATTAAAGATGGAACTGTAAGCAGACTTGATAGTGAAAATGCCATTACTAGAAGGCTCCCATCTTAGCTGATCCTTTCCTGCAATAGGGATTCTAATATTAATAATCTCTGCCACAATATTTTCATCAAATAAAACATTCAAGATATCTGTTTTCCAGGTCTTAGAATCATGATCAATAAGCTGGTTCACAGTAGTCATATTAGAAGAGTAAAATTGGCTAGAAGGAGGTTTATGCATTTTTCGGATCCAATTGTCCTTCCAAATTTTTACTGAGGTGTCATCCCCTGTTTCCCATATGTAATTTTTTCTAATTATATTCAAACTTGTACATATACCTTGCCATATCCAGGATCCTTGTTTGTTCACTGCATCAGTTAAAGGATTCGAATCATGAAAATATTTTTCTCTCATAATTATAGCCCAAGGTTCTTAAGGATTTGTAATCATCCTCCGAGCTAGCTTAGTAAGAAGGGACAAATTTATCAAATCAGTTCTTCTAATATTAAGCCCTCCTAACTCTTTGGGTAAAGCAATGTCCCTACAACCTTTAGGATAATATCCTTTTTCATTTTCTTTTTTCCCCCACCAGAAATTCATTTGGATGTTGTCCATTTTAGAAGTAAGCTCTTTAGGCATTGGGAAGACAGCTAGGTGGTGGCTTTCTAGACTACCTAGAACAGATTAAGCCATCACAGTTTTACCAGGGCCAGCTAAGAATATAGATTGCCAAATATCTAGTCTACCTCCATAGCTATCAAGAAGATGGACAAAAGAACCATACTTTCTTTTTTGCAGGAGTAAAGGGACTCCTAGGTATTTCTCATTTAGGGACATTCTCCTTATTCTAAGAATATTATCAATGTCATTCTTCACAGCAGTTGGCACCTTACTACTAAAAGCTAATGTAGATTTATCAAAATTAACTTCCTGACCAGAAAATTTACTGAATTAGTCTATCAAAGAGGAAAGATTTCTAACATCCTTAATTCTAGTCTTAATAAAGATAAGACAATCATCAGCAAAAAATAAATGAGATAGAGAGGGACACCTGGTGTTTGCTTTATACCCATGAATTGTTCCATTTTGTTCTGCTAAAATTAAGCTTCTAGAGAAACATTCCATGCAAAGAATAAATAGATAAGGTGACAGAGGGTCACCTTGTCTTAACTCTCTTTGAGGAAAATAAACATTACCTGGAGATCCATTAAGTAAAATGGATGTAGAAACAGTTGTAATGCACTGTTCTATCATGCTGCACCAATCATTAGAAAAACCCAGTTTTTTGAAACAATGAATAAAGAAACACCATTCTACTCTATCAAATGCTTTAGACATATCCAATTTTATAGCCACACAACCATCTCTAGCTTTGGTTTTTTTCATGGAATTGATTAGCTCATGAGCAATAATGATATTATCATGAATTGATCTACCAGACAAAAAAGCAGTTTGAGCAGGAGAAATAATTTTATGGAGCACACCCTTAAGCCTAGAAGCAAGCAACTTAGAAATATTTTGTAAGAGACGTTGCATAAACTTATGGGTCTAAAGTCTACAACAGTTTTTGGGCAAGTAGTCTTAGGAATAAGAAAAGTAAAGTTGTGGTTTAACTGTTTCAGGAGATGATGTGAGTGGAAAAAGGATTGAACCATTTTCACTACATCATTTCGAACAGTTTCCCACATGATCTGATAGAAACCAGGAGGGAAACCATCTGGACCAGGAGATGTCCAAGGTTTCATCTCAAAAACAATTTTTTTGATCTCATCTGCATTAGGGACAACAATTAACATAGCGCTGTCAACATCATCAATTTTAGCTTGAATGTTACTAAGATAGTCTCTTGAACTAGGAGGATTAAAAGTCCTACTCATGCTGCTAAAATGTCTTAGAAGTTCACATTCTATATATTTTTTATCATCAAGCCAGATGCCTATATTAGATTGCAGAGAATCAATTTGAGTTTTTTGCCTCCTAAAATTTGTCTTATGATGAAAATAAGCAGTGTTTCTATCATCTAATAAAAGAGCATCATCCTTACCTTTTTGTCTCCAGAAATCAGCTTCAATGTCATACCAATATTTCAGCTTTTGAGTAAAATCATCCACTATTCTATCATTGTTTGAGTTTCTAACACTAGTAATGTTAGATAACTGAGACTCAAGATTATAAATCTGGTTTTGAATATTACCAAAATGATGATAATTACAGTTTCTGAGACCACACTTAGTATTTTTAAGACAGCTAGCAAATTAAAAAGCAAAAGAGCCATTAGTTTGACATTTCCATTCAGCCTTAATAAGATCAGAACAACTAGAGTCTCTAAACCAAGCCTTGTTAACCCTAAAAGGTTTTTTAGTATTGCTTTCATTTTTACAAGTTAACATCATAATGGGGAAGCGGTCGCTACCAACTACAGTCAAATGATATAGAGCAGCATTTGGGTAATTTTGAGACCAATCAATGGAATATAGGACTCTGTCTAGTCTTTCTAGGATTAATTCAGTTCCACTCCTTCTATTTGTCCAAGTGAAAGGATTTCCTATATAAGACATACCAAAAAGATTATTGCTCAATAAAAGCTGCTTGTTTTCATCTACAATGTTTTGGTTTGGAGCATTACCTCCCTCATTTTCATTCCTGTCCAGGATGAAGTTTAAATCTCCTATTACTATCCAGGGATTACTATGGACAACCCTAATATTTCTAAGATGATCCCACTGAGTCTCCTTATCATGATCATTTAGAGCACCATACAAACAAGTAAGCAGAGAGTAGTTATTTTGACTATCTAATTTGACTAGATACATAAAAGTAACTCTGATTCGAAAGAACCAGCCTCAGATATTATTTATCAAATTCTCATTAGTTCTTACAAGCTCAGGGAAGAACAATTAAATACATTATTGGATCTAGAACAACCAACACACATGCGACGTGTGGAGAAGACGGCTAACTAGATAATTAACGGAATCTTCAGGTAGCCGTTGATAGCTAACGGATAACAACTGTTGAGGCACACGCCAAAATGGATGAGGGACACCAGACATAATAAGGTATAGTCTAGCAGAGTGTATGACAGACGTTGTGCAGTTGTTCGCACCATCTCTTCTTGTATGCTCCTAGCTTCTTCTTTAAGTTCATTGCTATGGTTTTGTTGGTCGCCTCCGCTTGTCCATTGCTCTTAGGATATATTGGAGTAGACTTGTTATTATGAATGTTTAAAGTATCAAACAACATGTCGATGTTTTTTCCTTGCAGCTGCTTGCCATTGTCAGAGACTATGGAGACTGGTATTCTGAACCTGCATATGATTTGCTCAAACAAGAATTGAAAGACATATGTGTCTCTAATTCTTGCCAAAGGCTTTGTTTCCACCCACTTGGAGAAGTAATACATAGCCACAATGAGGTATTTCCTTTCCGAGGTTCCCTCTATCAAGGGTCCAACAATATCAACTTCCCATTTGGCAAATGGCCAAGGGATGATGACTGAGTTAAGCTCCGTTGCTGGTGCTTTGATCTTTCTGGCAAAGCGTTGCCACGTTCTTTGAGTCTTCGTCCATGCTTAGCCAGTAGTATCCTTGCATTTTGGATTTGACCGCCAAGGACCTTCTTACACTATGATTTCCGGCATCTCTGTTGTGTATATCGTGGAGTATTCTCCTCTATTCGGTTCGTTAGAGGCACCGCATTAGAGGTCCGAGAAACGACCTCCTATAGAGTATTTCATCACGAAGGTTGTACATTGCTTATTTTGATTCAAGTTTCCGAGTTTCCTTAACATCGGCTGGTAAGGTACCTTTGTCGAGATACTGGTGAATTGGAATCCTCCAATCATCTTCCGCTTCTTCTTCGTTGTCTTTATATGACATGGATTGGTCGTTGTCAGATTATTCGGCTTCGTTATCTGATTCTCTTATTTCTTCGTCTTCTTTTTATTTATCTGCTTCTCTCATGGCTCGAGTTTGAACGACCAAAGCCTCCTCAGCACCTGAGATAGGTCCTTCTATCGAAGGTTCATATATTCTTCCAATTTGTATGACGGTGGTGTTTCTATCCCTTAGCATTGATGATATGAATGCTAAGGCATCTGTGTGATTGTTCTCTTTTCGACATACATGTCTGAATGTTATATTGTTGATTTTGACGCATGCTCCTGAGCTAGCTTTAGGTATGAAGATAGCACTGGATCTAGAGTTTGGTATTTGAGCTCAATTTGCCTAATGACCAACTGTGGGTCACTAGTCAACCGAACATCTGGTAAGCCTAGCTCCCGTGCCAAGCATAAACCATGTATGACCGTCTCATACTATGTGATGTTATTGGTGTATTGTTCGAATTCTAACCTGAATGCGTAGATGAGTCGGTCTCCGGTAGGGGTTGTTATCACAATCTCAATGCCTGCACCTTCTCCATTGGAGGAGCCATCTACAAATATCTCCCATCTTCGTGAATTCTGAGGTTCCAGTAGATATTCTGGTACTTGCTTGTCTTCCTCCATTCCTGGGATGTCGTCTATCTCAGCTTCGTCGATGAGAGGTAGGTCTGCCAGAATATCCGCTAAGATCTGTGATTTCTCAGCCTTCCTAGTTTTAAAGATTATGTGAAACTGTTTGATCATGGCATTCCATTTTGCCACCCTCCCAATCTTCTCCGTGTTATCGAGGATCTGACCAATCTGAGCCTTCGCGAAGACTCGGGTGGTATGTGCTTCAAAATATATCCTTAGTTTTTGTGTTGCCACTACTAAGGCATATATGAGTTGCTCCACCTTGGTGTAGTTACGCTCCGCTGAACTGAGTGTCTTGCTGATGTAATATATGGGTTTTTCTCCTTTCCCTTGGTCTCGTACCAATACTGTGCTCACAGTATAGCTTGTTGCTGCTAAGTATAAGGTGAGTATTTCACCTGGCTCCGGCTTATTTAGGATGAGTACTGAAGCCAAATATTCCTTGATCTTTCGGAAAGCTTGTTCACACTCCGTGGTCCACATGAACCTGCTTCCTTTCCTTAGTGTATCGAAAAATGTTTTGCATTTATCCGATGACCTTGCTATGAATCTTCCCATGGACGCTAGGATTTCATTTAGCTTTTGTACTCCTTTTAGCGTTTGTGGAGATGACATTTCCATTATTGCTCTGACCCTTTAGGGGTCCACTTTTATTCCTCGCTCAGTCACCAAGTATCCTAGAAATTTTCCTGAGGTTACTCTGAATGTACATTTCTCCGTGTTTACTTTCATGTGAAATTTTCTCATGACTTTGAATATTTCCTTTAGGTCTGACAGGTGGTTTTTCGCCTCTTTGCTCTTGACAAGCATATCGTCCACGTAGACCTCCAGTATCTTGCCTATCCATGGCTTAAATATTTTGCTAACCAATCACTGGTATGTTGCCCCCGCGTTCTTTAGTTCAAAAGGCATCCTTGTATAGCAATACAAGCCTCGTGGGGGTAAAGAACGCAGTATGTTCCTGGTCTTCTTCTGCAATGGCGATTTGGTTGTAACCGGAGTATCCATCCATGGAGGATACCTCTGTTAACCTTCGGTTGCATTGACTAGTTGGTCAATGTTTGGCAGCGGGTAGCTGCACTCCTTTGTTGAGATTTCTAAAGTCGATGCAAATGTGTACGCCTCCGTTCTTCTTAGGCACAATCACCATGTTGGATATCCACGTGGGATACTTGACTTCTCGTATGAATCCTGCTGCTAGAAGTTTTTGCAACTCCTTTTCTACCGCTTCCTGGTAGATATCCGCCACCTTGCGGATACGTTGCTTGAACGGTGCCATTTCTGATTTGATCCCAAGGTGGTGGGAGACCAGATTGGGGTCAATCCCTGGCATGTCTTCTATTGACCACGCGAAGACATCTACGTAGTCCCTTAGTGACCTTTGTAGTTGCATCTCCTCTTCCTCTTCTAGTAAAGTTCCGATTTTAATCATCTTTAGCTCTACCTCCGTTCGGATGTTCATTTTCTTTGTTGGTTCCACCGGAGAGAAGGTTTGTTTCTGAGGTCGTAGAGGAGTGTATTTCTGTAATTGTCATTTGGCAGAGACGTTCGCTCCCGGAGTGGCGGAGGTGCTTGCTTCCGGAACTGAGGTGGCTTTGGGTACTAGAAAATACCCGTCCTTTACTTCCTTGGTGTTCGCTTTTCGTCTTTTCCTTTCGTGTTGCTGTGCAGCGGCTCTTTCTTCGTTGAGTCTGACCTCTGCTAGATTGCATAGCCTTGCATCCTGTTCATCACCTTTGATTTCCATTTCACCCATAGGTGTAGGGAATCGAAGGTACTGGTGATATGTTGAAGTTGTTCCTCTTAATCGATGGACCCATAGCCTACCCATGATTACTTTGTACGGCGAAGGTGCTTCCATAACACATAACCTTGTATTGGTTATTAAGGGGTCCTGCGCATACCTGTAAGACAATTTCTTCTTTTGGTCTAGAGACCTCTCCGTTGAAACCGTATATTGTTGATAGGTGTTGTAAAACACCTAATTTTATATCTAGTATTTATGCTTTCTTTGCTATTATCCTTGTGAATTGCATCTCTTATGTTTGGTTTTGAGTTGAGTCATTGGAGCAAAAGGAATTGTAACTCGTTTAAATCCTGGATTTCATCTCATCATCTTGGGGAGAGCGAAAAGACGAAGCCAGTGGCGAAAGAATGAGGCCGTTCCAACGTTGCATGAAAAAGTTACGAGCAAAATCATTGATTAATCTTGTCAGTTCCTTAGAACTGACAGTACATGTAAAGGGGTGCCATTTCAGTTGACCCTTATCTACTGTGCAGGGGTGGCTATATCCACATTCATTCCTACATGAGACCTAAAATTCAGAGTCGATCTTATTTTATCATTTGGTTCACCTGAGATGAAATTGGGAGAGAGGAAAGGGAGGCGCAGGTCTGAGTTGATTTCCCTCTGAAATCGAGAGAGATCATGGAAGAAAAGAAGATGACTATGTTGTTTAGAATCAGAGAGAATTTGGGGTTTCATTGAAGATTTGAGCTTGTAAAAGATGGAAATAGGGTTTTAACTTTTCTGTTGCTGGGAACTGTCTGAGTAATGATTGTTGAAGAAGCAGTCAATGTGATGGGGGTTCTTGAGATACAAATCGAAGAAGACGTGAATTGCTGTGAGAAGAGATTTACAGTGAAGAGAAGATGATGATGCTCATGGCGAGAAATTGAGAAGAAAATGAAATCAAAGAGATTTGGTTTGGGTTAATTTGAGAAATCGGAGAAGAGCTCAGATTTGTGGTTAGTAAATCTGGTGGAGTAATTTGAGAAGAAATAAAAAGGGTTTTTAGCTGAGCAGTTAATGGAGAGGATTGATTTGAGAAATTAATGGATGGGTTTGTTTCTGGAACTGATTGAAGTTAGAAATGGATATATAATGGGTCTGAGATTGCTATTAGGGTTCTTGAAGGAGGATGAACTGTGTTGGCAGAGGAGATGGTCTTGTTTCAGATGTGTTGGTCAGCTGTAGAGAATGAGAGCTAACTGATGCTTGTGGTTGCAGCTGTTACAATCAAGGGTTGTGAAAGCTGAGTAGTAAGGTGTTTTTAGTGACAGTGAGCTGGGATTTGAGTCTGCATTGGAAATGTGATGGTGCAGTTACAGCTGGTGAATGCAATTATAGTGGTGCTTCAGAAGAGAAGGAGAAGGAGTCTGAGTTTGAATGAATGTGACTGTGTTGGTTAGATGGGATATTTGAGATTGTAGGGGTTGAAAAGAAGCTGTTTGTGACTTGGTTTGGTGCAGTGTATGTGTTGGTCATACTTAGAAGAAGAGATGGATCTGCAGGTGGCATCTGGTGTTGCCTTCCATAGGAAATTGATGGCAATGGTGGAGACTCAGGTGCAGGTGCAAGACAAGTGATGTTGTTGTTGCTGTCAGTAAGAGAAGAAGTTGTTAATGAGCTGCAGAATGGAAGATGCAGCTGAAAGTGGAAGCTACAGCCAATGGATTGAAGGTTTGAGCTGTGAGAATGCCTGAATTCCACTAGATGAATGATTAGGAATATGTATATGAATGAAATGTGCAGGAATTGAACTGAGATGGAGAATTGAAGACAAGGTGATGCTATGTCATGAAAGAAGATAATTTGGTCCTTGTCTGGGAGTATGAAGATCTGGTTTCTGTCGAGGATAAACTCAGGTGGTATAAAATTACAAGGCTGAGATGGCTTTTGTTTGTCTGCAATGGGGTGGTTTTGCTGGTGGTGGTCTGAGATGTGGTTATGAGCTGCTGTTGTTGCCATTTTGAGCAGGAATCCACAAAGAGTGTTGAGAAGGAGCTGAGTCTTTGGTTGTTTGATAGGGTTGCAGCTGAATTGGAATTTTTATGCAGTTGGGTATAAATCTTGCTGTAATTTGTGTTGCCACAACTATGTATTGTTGCAGTTAAAGAGGAGCTGAAACTGGTGGTGATTGTGCTGAATTAACAAACATGAGTCTTGCTGAGAAGATTAAGATGAGTTAGCTCTGGCTTGTGCTGCAGTAAACGAGATGGTTGTGAAAGAAGGTTTGAGCAAAGTGCAGAGTGATGCACCACAATGGCGCATCAGTGATTGAGGCTTGTGCAATGGCCTTGGCCAGAACCAACTCAATTAAGTCAGGTGGATTACTCAGACCTGACTCATTTTACTGGTTCCAACTGAGTTGACCCGATTGACTGACTCAGTGATCTTGACTGAGTTGACCCAGTTGACTGGTGACCGGTTTGACTTTGCCGGTCACTTGAGCTCTTTTCCGGCGACTTCTCCAGCCAAATTCCGTCCATTTTACCAGTTCCCAGCGACCTCTTTTGGGACATATTTTCTACATGAGTATTTTCACATATGGGCTTGGTGGACCACATAGGATATGGGCTTTTGGAGGATTGACCTAGTTTTGGAATGAAAAAAGCTACAAAAGGAAAAATTTTCTACTTCTTTTGGATCACGTATTTTCTACTTGGAACTTTGGAGAGCGGCGATTCTACGAGGGTTTGCTTTCGTTTATTTTTCATCTTCTTCAATTCATTTTTGATTATGATTATGATGAACTCAAAAGCTATGAGTACCTAAATACAATTATTGGTTATGGGATAAAAGTTGATTTCTCAAGCATGATATTTAAATCAATGGATTAGTTTTGTCTCAGCTTTATTGTTTATGATTCATGGTTTATATTGTTTTATGATTTGAATGCTAGTTTGGTTGAGTCCGGAATCAATTAGATTAGTCTTCATCTCTATTGATAGATTAGGGTTATTATACGAAAAAGTGATAATTCCTGATTACAAGTAGCATAAATGTGAGTAGTGCTTGTAGTGATATATCCTACTAGTCACATATGAATCATAACCTTTGTTAAAATGAATTAGTGCTTTTACATGTTTGTTTGCATTGATTAGTCTTATTTCATAGAACTTAATGCTCTTAGGGAGTTAAACTTAATTGTGCTTTTACACTTTAGGTTGTTTTCTAGGTAGATTTCACAATAGCATCTTTTAATGTTGTTTGTGATAAAATCGGGAAATAAACGGGATACTCTTGCGATCAAGGTATCCTAGGACTTTTAATAAATGAGAGAATACCAATTCTAGTCAGTGATGAAAATACATGTTTGTGAATGATACTATCCCGTGACCAATATCGTCTTCCATTAATTATTCCAATTATTTTTATTGCATTGATAAACAAAAATCCCCCCTTGGTTACTTAAGAATATGAAAATTGCATAACAACAATTGCCTCTCTGTGGAAACGAACTCTTTCTTATAACATACTTTATTTATTTTAGTTAAGTAAGAAAGTGAAATTATTTTTGACGCATACGACTGTGATCAAATTTTGGCGTCGCTGCCGGGGAGGCATACGGCTTGTTATTAAGTTTTTAGTTTGCTTATCATCATTTCTGCTTTCATATTTGCTTTTTGTTTTCTTGTCTTGTTTCTCACTTGTTTGCGAGAATTTTTTTCATGTATCTAATCCCTGACTTCTAAAGATTGGAACTATCCAAGGTGTGGGATAACTACTCGAAGAGGCACAATACTCCAACCATGTCAAGACACAACAGAAGAACAAGAGTTAGAAGTGGAAGAAGAGTTACAACTAGAAGAAGTTCTAGAGCAAGAGGTTCCGGTTGAACAAGAACCACCTTTTGAAGAAGAAGAAGAAGTAATGGGTGATCGTACCCCCAAGGACTTGGCTTCTCATAGGCTTGATACACAACGATGGTGTATCCAAACTAATTCAACCTTCGAGATCAACCCGGGGTTGATTAGAGAGTTACCGAAGTTTCATGGCATGGCGAATGAGGATCCAAACAAGCATCTCATGGATTTCCATACCATAGTCACGACCATGCTACCACCGGAGACTAATGTCGATGGTGCAATGTTGAAAGCTTTTCCATTCTCTTTGGCGGACAATGCTAAGGAATGGTTGTATTATTTACCATCCGGAAGTGTCACTACATGGAATGGGTTGAAGAAACTCTTTCTAGAGAGGTATTTCCTGCGTCAAAGTCTACTCAAATTCGCAAAGACATTTGTGGGATAAAGCAACACGTAGGAGAATCTTTGTATGAATCTTGGGAGCGATACAAGAGATTGGTGGCAAGCTTTCCACACCACCAATTCAGTGACGCTATGATAATCCAATACTTTTATGAAGGCCTCCAAACAAGTGATAGATATCTTCTTGATGCAGCGGGTGGTGGAGCTCTAGTGGACAAGACAGTGGCCCAAGCTACCGAGTTGATTGAAAGCATGGCTGCAAACTCACAAAAATTCTACACAAGAGGTGAACCAATGGTTAGGCGGGTGCATGAATTTACGGATTCATCATCACACCGTGATCAAAGGATGGATAATATGGAGCAAATGATGGAAAAGATGGCTGCAGTTATTTTACCTTCATATGGTGAAGAGTTGGAGCAAGATAGCGCGGTCTTTCCAAATCAGCAAAGACGGTATGATCCCTACTCCAACACTTACAATCCGGGATGGAGAGATCATCCAAATTTTAGCTATGCCAACAAGCAAGGTGCAGTCCAACAACCTACTTTCAACCGTTCGGGTGGATTTCAGCTGCAACAACAACAATTTCAGCAACCACAAACACAACAAGCAATTCAAAATCAAGGTTCCGATATCGATGCAAAGCTTCAAACGTTTATGCAAGGCATTTCTACCATGTTTAAAGAAAGTCAGCAAGAAACTAAGAGTGCTATCAAGGAGTTGCAGACACAAATGGGCTCCATGACGATGGACATAAACAAATTAAAGGCACAAAGTAGTGGAAAACTCCTTTCTCAACCCATTAACCCAAAAGAGGGTGTCAATGTTATTACGTTGAGAAGTGGTACACAACTTGTGCAACCCGAGGTTACTGATTCGGGCAAGGTGGAAACACCAAAGGAACCTGTTTTGGAAGAGAAGAGTGATGATTCTCCCCAAACTTCTGAGGTACCTATTCCTAACTCTAAAACTCTGGTTTCTACTTATGTTCCTCCTTTACCTTTTCCTCGCAGATTTGCAAACTCCAAGAAGGAGGAACTAGAAAAGGAGATTTTGGACGTTCTAAAGAAGATCCATGTGAACATACCACTCATTGATGTTATCAAGCAAGTTCCCAAGTATGCGAAGGTGTTGAAGGACTTTTGTACCAATAAGCAAAGGCTCAAAGGTAATGAAGTGCTAAGTGTGGGGGAGAATGCTTCGGCAATCTTACAACACAAACTCCCACTGAAATGTAAGGATCCCGGTAGCTTTGACATTCCAGTCACAATTGGTAACACCACATTTAACAAAGCTATGTTGGATTTAGGTGCATCCGTTAATGTTATGCCTGCATCTATGTACAATTCACTTGATTTAGGTCCTCTTAAAAAGGATGGAATTTTATTGCAATTAGCCGATCGCTCTAATGTTTACCCAATGGGTATTGTTGAGGATGTTCTTGTGCAGGTTAATCAACTTGTATTTCCAGCTGACTTTTGCGTGTTAGAGATGAATGAAGGGTCATCGGACTCGTCTCTTCCATTGCTACTTGGGCGTCCCTTCATGAAAACGGCGAAAACCATTATTGATGTGGACAAGGGAACGCTAACTATGGAGTTTGATGGAGAAACAATACGTTTTAACATTTTCAAGACGATGAGATATCCTAGTGATGTCCACTCTTGTTTCTCCATTGATGTTATGGATACATTGGCACAACAAGTGTTTGAATTGAATGGTGAAGATGCTTTGGAAACCGTTTTAACTACATCCATGGATAATGGTGTAGAGTGTGGTAATGAAGTCAAGGAAGCCCTTGGTGATCTTAATTCACTACAAGGATGCCCGGAAACTCATAATATATCTTTTATTTCCTTACCATGCAGTGATGAAAAGCTTGTACCTTCCATTGTTAAATCTCCAAAGTTAGAATTGAAACCTCTTCCTGATCACCTAAAGTACTTATACTTGGGTGACAAGGAAGATTTACCTGTGATTGTATCTAACAAGCTTAGTGAATTACAGGAGCAAAAACTTCTAAGGGTGTTAAGGAAGTACAAGACGGCCATTGGATGGACAATTGCTGATATCAAGGGTATACGCCTTGTTGTGTGTATGCACAAAATCCGTTTGGAGGACGATGCGAAGCCTACAAGGGAAGCGCAACTGATCGCTGTCGTATGCGACAAAAATAATTTCACTTTCCTAAAGTATATGATAAGAAAGAGTTTGTTTCCACAGAGAGGCAATTGTAGTTATTACGTATTCAACTTCCTAAAAGTAACCAATTGGGGGGATTTCTGATTTTTATGTAAGAAAAAAAGTAAATCAAAAGCAAAGTAAATTGGAGAAAGTAATCAATAGAGAAAGATATTGGTCAAGGAATTCATCTTATATCTTAAACAAGTGCTTGCATTCATGATTAGAATTACAATTTAAACTCTTTTATTATCAAAAGCCTAGATAATCAAGAGAGCAAGATAATCTATTAATTTCCTAAGTTCATCAACATACACATTAGAGCTGCGTATGTGAATTCTACCTAAAGAATAACCTAACGCCTTGCGCTAATTAATTTCAATTCCCAGGAGCATTAAGTTTTGGAAATAGGCTAATCAATGCAATTAGCATACATTGCGCATGACAATTCGGACAATGGTCAAACTCTACATATGATTACAAGAGTGTATCACTACAAACCGTAATCATATCATGCTCTTGTATTCGGGGTTATTGCTTGATGAAAAACCCTAAAATAGCTATGAACAAGGATGCAAGTTCAATTAGTTGGCCACTTAACTAACCAAACATCTAAGTCCTATCACAATACATCAATCATGTGATTATTAAAACAATAGAGATTTGAACGATAATCAAGAGAGAAAACTAATGCATTAATCAAGCACAAATTGTAGATATAGGACTACATCCTTAACTAATAATATAAAATTTAGCTACTCATAGCTATGGAGTTCATCATAATCAATAATCAAATAAAGAAGATGAAAAATAAATACGAAAGCAAACCCTAGTTGCGGCTATCTCCCAAAGCTCCAAGAATAATACGTCATCCTAAAAGTTTTAGAAGTCTTCTCTTTTATAGCTCATCTTCTTCCAAAATTAGGTCCAAGTCTTCAATGTCCATTAGATGAAAATCCACGTGTCCCAAAAGTGAGAAAAACCCATGTAGAAACTCTGTCAAATCGTCGTCGGAAGTTGGCCGGAAAAGTATCTCAGGTGACCGGCGAAGTCCGCCCGGTCAAATCGGTCAAGTCAACTCAGTCAAAGTCTCTTAGTCAAACCGGGTCAGATCATGAGTCAGACCCTAGTCAGCTATAGGTGAGCTAATTGGGCTTACTTGATAGAGTTGCCATGGCATAAGCCATTTGCACTGACATGAGTTATGCTGCACAATGATTGTGCTTCATAGATCCACCCAGCCATGATGGCCCTGCACACTGCAAATCTTGCGACATCTTCATTTCTTCCACCTTCCCATCCAAATTATACACAGTTCAACCAGCCAACTGCACTCATTCTTCTTATACTGCTAACATCAGCACACATCTGCAACACTGACATTCCCATGCTCACACCCTTCCATCCTTACTTGCAGCACCACCTGTAACAAGCTGAACCATTTATGTACCAAACATTACCACCTACAAATGCCTGACCCTGACACAAGCAATACCATCAGACCCATTTGCACCTTCTTATCTAGCCAACACTCAACTCAGTAGCAACTACACTTCCTGCACTTCTTGTCTCATCTGCACTTCTACCAGTTCCACTGCAACTTCAGTTCACTGCCTCATTTGCACACTTCCTCTAAGCCACTCTGCAACTCTGCTCAACTGCAGCTTCATCACAACTTAATAACTCACAGAACCCGGTAATACTTAAATCTGCAGCTCCCATTTCCAACTGCACCCATGACAATCAACACCAACACGATATGTAGCTTCAACACCTGAACCTACTTGAAGTGCACCTCAATCTTCATGCTAATTTATTCACCAATTGCATCTCAATCTACCTACAATCCAGATATACCCTACAATCACAACACCCATATTGAAGACTCGCAAACACCACTTCATTACTGCTTCAAGCTCCTCTGCAATCTCAGTTCAAGCATAATTCTTCTTTCTGCAACTCACCAGCTGACGTCTAACCCTTGCAAAGCTGCAACATGCTTGTAAATCTTCAACCAAAGCCCATGGCAATCACCTGCATCACTAACATTCTGCTACCACCAGCTCAAACCATCTCTTTTAAGTAGCAACACATCTCCATGTCAGGTTCTAAACTCATGGCAACAACTCATCTCAATCTTCTTCATCTGAAAATATATATTTCAGCCAACAGCATCACCAACAAATGCGGCTGAGCTCAAATATCTACATATGCAGCTCATCAACAGCAAATTCAGAAACCCTTTTTCTTCTTTACTACCTCATGAGTCACTCTTCTCAATTCAATGGCAGCAACAGGTTCATCATCTCGAATCCATTTAAACCAATCCCAACTTTCTTGTTCTTCGATTGCAAACCCATATTGAACACCAACAATAGCAAAACCTTCAAATCTCTACAAATTATCTCAAATTCGAACAACAATCTGAACCCATGTCTCCAAATGTCCACAACTTCATAACCAACACCTTTAATCAGTCCTTTGCAACCCATTATGAATCTGTGCCCTAATTCAGAAAAAAAAACTAATTGCAGAAACATTTATTTTTTTCTACTGCGTTGTTCTTGATTCAAACACCAAAGTCACCAGCATCAACCCTAAATCAACCACCATTTTCTGCTCATATTCAATCCCACATCGGCTTCTTCATCACTTCACAGATTCGGGCCATCAACTCAAATCTTCTCAATCTCCATTTCATTCTCAGAATCAAGAAACCTAATAATCAATCCAATCTCCTACTGAAATAGTTGTTCAATTCCTTCTCTGGCTATTCTCGATCTGCTCCCACTTCTCTCTGAATCTCATGTCCGCATCCCTCTCTCTGATTTCTCTAACTCTCAGACAAAGCTCTGAATGAATTTTAGGTCTTGTTGTAGGAAAAACAATGGATGTATCCACCCCAACTTTGAGAAACCCAGAGTATAGGCACCCGACAGTTATTTTCAGGCCACCAAATGACATCCCCTTATCCTCCAATATGCTCCTGATAACGCTTGCATGTGCAACGACGATTCCGCCCGCTTGCTCCAAATTAATGCTCTTTTCTTCTCTTGAATTCTTCCACTAACAGCAGCCGTCTCTTACTTCTCATATCCACTTCTTCTCTACAATTTCTCTTCATCACTAAAGCAGTCGTGCTTTTCAGACATAAATTTGCATCACTAAAGTCGACATGCTTTTCAGACAAAAATTAAGAAATATAAGAAAATAATGAGAAATAGTTTGTCTCCAACAACATTTGCATCTTTTTGCCTTGTTCTTCTTCATTTGTTCCAAATGAATCCAATGTACCTAAATACTCAAAAACAAACATAAGATACATAATTTACAAGAAAAATTAGCAAAGAAAGCATAAATACTAGATATAAAATTAGGTGTTTTAGACACCTATCAGATTCCCCCACACTTAGACTTTGCTAGTCCTCGAGCAAATCAAACAAAATAATTCTAAAAGATACATACAACTCCGTCTCGTCGAGCCTACGGTTACTCTTAGCATGAATAACAGGCCTTTGAACCCCTAGGTGTCCCTAGTGGACGAGTTATAGTCTCGTGAAGGTTTACAAAAGGTGTACCTACAAAACCTTTTCTTCCAAATTCCAGCTACCTGTGAAAAATATATGAATGACACTAAACATTTTGTACTTAGCATACTATCAATGATTACAGGAGGAAGTACCCACTTTCGAATCCAATTCATTCATAAATTAGTAATGTAGATTTATAAGAAAGTTGAACACAACCATAATACTCGGAATCTAATCAACCATAATCACATGAAAAGATTAAGAAGATAGATATAGAAAGTAGATGGTGGCGGACTGTTGACTAAGGTGAACGGTGTTTCCCATATCTGTCTGAAGGTCACTGCCAAAATAAACCTAAAAATCCTATTGGATTGAGCTACTGGTCTGAATACTAATATCAACACAGCTGGCATATACAAGGGAACCAGCGGTCGACAAACTTAATTCTAAATCAATTCACTGGCATATACAAGGGAACCAGTGATTGATTTTATTCAACACAATAATAATATTTTTTCTTTTCTTTTCCTTTTTTCAATTTTTTTTTCTTTCAATGACATCATGATTGGATCTTGTGGATCCAAGCGCATGTTTCTTGTCAGCAGATTACATGATAGTTCCTTTGGATCCCGCACTCCACGCTTGCTTAGGCGACGGAGACAGGGAGAACACACACATATTGCTTTATCCAAGTGTCATATTTATTCCTTTTGGTCAATTGGTCGGTCTCTTTTTTGTTTTTTGTAGTAACTCAATCACTCTATTTCATCCTAGCAGTGATAACAATTCGATGTTCTTGCCCCACCAATTCACTTAGAGAAACAATAGATAAATATGGAAAAATAAAAATAGAACGTGATATGGTGACGACTCTGAGATATGGTGACAACTAACATATTATTTATTTTTATATTTTGTTCGTTTTCATATGAATAGACTCTACTAGTGGGTTCCTCAACTCCTACAACCACAATGTTTCCATTAGTGTAAGGCACAAGTTGCTAGACTTTGGAGTTTATCATCTCTTTTTTTTCTTTTTTTTCTAACTTTTTTTAACTAAAGGCATGAAATCAACTAACTATACAAACATATAAATGCCCCCCCACACTTAAGTTTTACATTGTCCTCAATGTAAAATTTAGTCATTCAAAGTAAAGTTCAAGGTGGGAAATTCCGCAAGTGATATGCAAAAATAAAGATAAAATGCTTAAAATAAAAATATAAAGATAAAGATACAAAACTGGTGGGTTGCCTCCCACTTAGCGCTTGGTTTAAAGTCGTCAGCCCGACTATCTCCTTGCTTGCTAAGACTCCTCCAGAGGGAGTACTTCCACAAGGTTAACTCCTTCCACGACTTCCGAAGAGAAGTTCTCATAATATGGTTTCAACCGGTGAGCATTTACTTTAAGTTCATTTCCTGTAGCTAAACTACGAATTTCCACTGCACCATGAGAAAACACATTAGTCACAATAAAAGGTCCAATCCAACGTGACCTTAATTTACCCAGAAATAATTGCAAGCGAGAATTAAACAAAAGCACTTTCTGCCTAATACAAAATTGTTTCTTTGTAATCATACTATCATGAAATGCCTTCGTCTTTTCCTTGTAAATCCGTGATCTTTCAAATGCATCATTGCGAATTTCCTCTAGCTCTTGGAGTTGCAACTTCCTTTGCTTTCCAGCACCATCCAACTCCATATTGCATTGCTTAATCGCCCAAAACGCCTTATGCTCAATTTCTACGGGCAAGTGACAAGGTTTACCGTAAACAAGCCTAAATGGAGACATCCCAGTAGGTGTCTTGTATGCGGTTCTATACTCCCACAAAGCATCATTAAGTCGCATGCTCCAATCTTTCCTTGTTGGATTCACCGTCTTCTCAAGAATGGATTTCACCTCCCGGTTAGAAACCTCGGCTTGTCCATTTGTTTGTGGATGGTAGGGTGTTGAAATCCTGTGCGACACATTGTACTTCCTTAATAAGTTTTGCAAGAACCTTTTTTTGAAGTGTGAGCCTCCATCGCTAATTATAGCCCTTGGAATTCCGAACCTTGCAAAAATATTTGCTTGCACAAAATCTGAAACAACTTTAGAATCATTAGTTGGGGTGGCCTTAGCTTCCACCCATTTCGAGACATAATCCACAACAAGCAAGATATAATAATTCCCACTAGAATTGACAAAAGGGCCCATAAAATCAATTCCCCATACATCAAAAACCTCAACAAATTGAATAATAGTTTGTGGCATTTGATTGCGAGCACCTAGATTTCCTGTTCTTTGGCACCTATCACATGTGATACATAATGCATGCGCATCCTTAAACAAAGTTGGCCAATAGAAACCACATTCTAGTACCTTGAGAGTGGTTCTCTTGCTCCCAAAGTATCCTCCACAAGCATATGACTGGCGAAAAGACAAGATAGAATTAAATTCTGATTCCGGAAGGCACCTTCTTATTACTTGGTCACTACAATGTTTCCATAAGTATGGATCATCCCATATGTATTGGTTTCCTAACTTCTTAAGTTTGTCCCTCTCAACACGAGACAAGTTTTTTGGGATTTGTTTAGACACTACGTAATTAACAATATCAGCGTACCATGGTTCTCCAAAGGCAATTGAGAATAGTTGCTCATCCGGGAAACTTTCACGCAATGGGATAGCTTCCTTGTCCACAGCAAGACGGCTCAAGTGATCCACAACGGTGTTCTCAATTCCTTTCTTGTCTTTGATCTCTATATCAAATTCTTGCAAGAGAAAAATCCATTGTATGAGCCTCGGTTTCGCCTCTTTCTTTGTAAGCAAGTACCTAAGTGCTGCATGATCAGAAAAGACAACAACTTTTGTACCAATTAGATAAGAGCGAAACTTTTCCAAAGCAAAAACAATAGCTAACAACTTTTTTTCAGTGGTTGTGTAGTTTTGTTGGGCTTCATTGAGTGTCCTAGAAGCATAATAAATGGCATGAGGTATCTTCCCCACACGCTGCCCGCACTAACCGCATAATTACTTGCATCACACATGAGCTCAAAAGGCTTGCTCCAATCCGGTGGTTTAATGATAGGGGCTGAAATCAAAAGTTCTCTCAAATGATTGAATTCCGCCACACACTTTTCATCAAAGTTAAAAACCACATCTTTTGTAATAAATTGCAAAGTGGTGATGCTATCTTGGAAAAGTCCTTGATGAATCTACGATTAAAACCTGCATGACCAAGAAAAGAGCGTATCCCTCTCACCGTAGTGGGAGGGTTTAGAGCACGAATAAGGTCTATCTTAGATTTATCGACTTTCAAGCCTTTAGAGGATATTATATGGCCTAAAACTATGCCATGAGTTACCATGAAATGACACTTCTCCCAATTCAGCACAAGATTTATTTCAACACATCGTTCAAGGATTAATGATAAATTGTGCAAGCAAATGTCAAATGAATCACCAAAGACACTAAAGTCATCCATGAAGACTTCGATTATGTTTTCAACATATTCTGAGAAAATACTTACCATACACCTTTGAAAGGTAGCTGGAGCATTGCACAAGTCAAAAGGCATCCTTTTATAAGAAAAAGTACCGAAAGGACAAGTGAAAGTGGTTTTTTCTTGATCCTCCGGTGCTATCACAATCTGATTGTAACCTGAATAGCCATCAGGGAAGCAATATTAAGAGTGTCCAGCTAAACGTTCAAGCATTTGATCAATAAAAGGTAATGGAAAGTGATCCTTCGTAGTGGTGGCATTCAATTTTCTATAATCAATACAAACCCTCCAACCGGTTTGCACACGAGTTGGGACAAGTTCATTCTTATCATTCTCCACCACCGTCACACCTGATTTCTTTGGTACCACTTGTACCGGGCTTACCCACTTACTATCGGATATGGGGTATATAACACCCACATCCAAAAGCTTGAGTATCTCCTTTTTCACATCTTCCATCATGGGAGGGTTCAAACGACGTTGCGCTTCCCTTGTAGGCTTTTCATCGTCTTCCAATCGGATCTTGTGCATACACATGGCAGGGCTTATACCCTTGATATCGGAAATTTTCCATCATATGGCCGTCTTGTACGTCCTTAGCACCCTTAGAAGTTTTTTCTCCTGTAATTCACTAAGCTCATTAGAAACAATCACAGGTAATTCTTCGTTATCACCCAAGTACAAGTACTTTAAGTGACTTGGAAGAGGTTTCAATTATAACTTTGGAGATTTAACAATAGAAGGCACAAGTTTCTCATCATTGCAAGGTAAAGAAGCATATGAAATATTCTTAAGTACATATTTTTCCGGTAATGAGTCAAGAGAACCAATGGTTTCTTTAATCTCGTCACCAGAATCCAAACCATTATCAATGGGTGTAGTGAGCATGGTTTCCAAAGTATCAACACCATTCAACTAAAACATTTGTTGCGCCAATGTATCCATCACATCAATGGAGAAACAAGAGTGGACATCACTAGGATATCTCATCGTATCGAAAATGTTGAAATGTATTATTTCTCCATCAAACTCCATAGTTAGCGTTCCCTTGTCCACATCAATAATGGTTTTCGCCGTTTTCATGAAGGGACGCCCAAGTAAAAATGAAAGAGATGAGTCCGGTGAACCTTTATCCATCTCTAACACGCAAAAGTCAGCTGGAAATACTAGTTGATTAACCTGCACAAGAACATCATCAACAATACCCATTGGGTAAACATTAGAGCGTTCGGCTAATTGCAATACAATTCCATCCTTTTTAAGAGGACCAAGATCGAGTGAGTTATACATACATGCAGGCATAACATTAACGGATGCACCTAAGTCCAACATAGCTTTGTTAAATGTGGTGTTACCAATTGTGACGGGAATGTCAAAGCTACCGGGATCCTTGCACTTAAGTGGGAGTTTGTGTTGTAAGATTGTCGAAGCATTCTCCCCCACACTTAGCACTTCATTACCTTTGAGCCTTTGCTTATTGGTATACAAGTCCTTCAACACCTTTGTATACTTTGGAACTTGCTTGATTGCATCTATGAGTGGTATGTTCACATGGATCTTCTTGAGAACGTCTAAAATCTCTTTTTCTAGTTCCGCCTTCTTGGAATTTGCAAATCTACGAGGAAAAGGTATAGGAGGAACATAAGTAGAAACCGAAGTTTTAGAGTTAGAAATAGGTACCTCAGAAGTTTGGGGAGAATCCTCATTTTTCTCCTCAAAAACAGGTTCCTTTGGTGTTTCCACCTTGCCCGAATCAGTAACTGCGGGTTGCACAAGTTGTGTACCACTTCTCAGCGTAATTGTATTGACACCCTCTTTTGGGTTGATAGGTTGAGAAGGGAGTTTCCCACCATTTTTGGCCTTCAACTGATTCAACTCAATAGCCATAGAATCAACTTGAGTTTGCAACTCCTTAACCGTGCTCTCCGTTCTTTGCGTTAAAGATTTCAGCAACTCTTCCATACTTGACCCCTGATTTTGTGGTTGTTGTTGTTGTGGGAATTGTTATTGCTGAATTTTTTTTTGTTGTGGTTGAAATCCGCTCGGACGGTTGAAAGTAGGTTGTTGAACCGCTCCTTGCTTGTTGGCATAGCTAAAATTGGGATGATCTCTCCATCCCGGATTGTAAGTGTTGTAATAAGGATCATATCGTCTTTGTTGATTTGGAAAGACAGCATTATCTTGTTCATTGGCGTCTTCATACCCTTGAAGAGAACTTGGTATCACCGCGGCTGCAACTTGTTGCATCATTGCTGTCATGTTACCCATTTGTTGACGAAGTTCCTCGACCTCGCTCACTTCATTTACTCTCCTAAGAAGCACATTTGAACCACGACTCAAAAATTGTTGGGAGTTTGCTGCCATG
Source organism: Papaver somniferum (assembly GCF_003573695.1). NCBI lineage: Eukaryota > Viridiplantae > Streptophyta > Magnoliopsida > Ranunculales > Papaveraceae > Papaver > Papaver somniferum. Next base: position 72,056,486 of record NC_039367.1, read on the forward strand.
TTCTCAATCAACTCTCTAGCTTGTGCCACCGTCTTGTTCACTAGTGCACCACCACCCGCAGCGTCAAGAAGATTCCTATCACTTGTTTGGAGTCCTTCATAGAAGTATTGGATTATTATTGCATCACTAAATTGGTGGTGAGGGAAGCTTTCCACCAATCTCTTGTATCGTTCCCAACATTCATATAAAGATTCTCCCACATTTTGCTTCATCCCGCAAATCTCCTTGTGAATTTGAGTCGCCTTTGATGCTGGAAAATATCTCTCTAAAAAGAGTTTCTTCAACCCATTCCATGTTGTGACACTTCCGGAGGGAAAGTAATATAATCAATCCTTAGCACTATCCGCCAAAGAGAATCGGAAAACTTTCAACATCGCACCATCCGCATCAGTATCCGCTGGAAGCATGGCCATGACAATAGTGTGGAAGTCCATAAGATGCTTGTTTGGGTCTTCATTCACCATGTCATGGAACTTTGGTAATTCTCTAAGCAACCCCGGCTTGATCTCGAAATTAGAGTTCGTTTGAATACACCATTGTTATGTATCCAACTTGTGAGAAGCCAAGTCCTTGAGTGTACGATTTGCATCACCCATTGCTTCTTCTTCTTCTTCTTCTTCAAAAGGTGGTTCTTGTTCAACCGGAACCTCTTGTTCTATAACTTCTTCTTCTTGCTGTAAAGTCTCTTCTTCTACTTCCAACTCTTGTTCTTCCCTCTCGTCAATTCTTGCTTGAAGTATTGTTCCTTCACGAGTAGTTATCCCGCACCTTGGATAGTTCCAATTTTTGGGAGCCAGGGATTAGTACCTGAAAAACAATTCTCAAAAACAGGTGATAACAAGATACAAGAAACAAAAAGCAAATATGTAAGCAGAAATGATGATAAGAAACTAAAAACTTAATAACTAGTCGTATGCCTCCCCGGCAATGGCGCCAAAATTTGATCGCTGTCGTATGCGTCAAAAATAATTTCACTTCCTAAAGTATATGATAAGAAAGAGTTCGTTTCCACAGAGAGGCAATTGTAGTTATTACGTATTCAATTTCCTAAAAGTAACCAATTGGGGGGATTTCTGATTTTTATGTAAGAAAAAAAGTAAATCAAAACCAAAGTAAATTGGAGAAAATAATCAATAGAGAAAGATATTGGTCAAGGAATTCATCTTCTATCTTAAACAAGTGCTTGCATTCATGATTAGAATTACAAATTAATCTCTTTTATTATCAAAAGCCTAGAGAATCAAGAGAGCAAGATAATCTATTAATTTCCTAAGTTCATCAACATACACATTAGAGCTGCGTATGTGAATTCTACCTAAAGAATAACCTAACGCCTTGCGTTAATTAAGTTCAATTCCCAGGAGCATTAAGTTTTGGAAATAGGCTAATCAATGCAATTATCATACATCGCGCATGACAATTCGGACAATGGTCAAACTCTACATATGATTACAAGAGTGTATCACTACAAACCGTAATCATATCATGCTCTTGTATTCGGGGTTATCGCTTGATGAAAAACCCTAAAATAGCTATGGACAAGGATGCAAGTTCAATTAATTGGCCACTTAACTAACCAAACATCTAAGTCCTATCACAATACATCAATCATGTGATTATTAAAACAATAGAGATTTGAACGATAATCAAGAGAGAAAACTAATGCATTAATCAAGCACAAGTTGTAGATATAGGACTACATCCTTAACCAATAATATAAGATTTAGCTACTCATAGCTATGGAGTTCATCATAATCAATAATCAAATGAAGAAGATGAAAAATAAATATGAAAGCAAACCCTAGTTGCGGCTATCTCCCAAAGCTCCAAGAATAATACGTCATCCTAAAAGTTGTAGAAGTCTTCTCTTTTATAGATCCTCTTTTTCCAAAATTAGGTCCAAGTCTTCGAAGTCCATTAGATGAAAATCCACGTGGCCCAAAAGTGAGAAAAACCCATATAGAAACTCTACTAAATCGTCGCCGGAAATGGTCGGAAAAGTATCTCAGGTGACCGGCGAAGTCCGCTCGGTCACCGATCAAATCGGTCAAGTCAACCCAGTCAACTCAGTCAAAGTCTTTGAGTCAAACCGGGTCAAATCATGAGTCAGACCCTAGTCAGCTATAGGTGAGCTAACTGGGATGACTTGATTGAGTTTCCATGGCATAAGCCATTTGCACTGGCCTGAGTTATGCTGCACAATGATTGTGCATCATAGCTCCACCCAGCCATGATGGCCCTGCACACTGCAAATCTTGCAACATCTTCATTTTTTCCACCTGCCCATCCAAATTCTACACAGTTCAACCAGCCAACTGCACTCATTCTTCTTATACTGCTAACATCAGCACACATCTGCAACACTGACATTCCCATGCTCACACCCTTCCATCTTTACATTGCAGCACCACCTGCTTTCACCTGTAACAAGATGAACCATTTATGTACCAAACATTACCACCTACAAATGCCTGACGCTGCCAAAAGCAATACCATCAGACCCATTTGCACCTTCTTATCTAGCCAACACTCAACTCAGTGGCAACTACACTTCCTACACTTCTTGTCTCAGCTGCACTTCTACCAGTTCCACTGCAACTTCAGTTCACTGCCTCATTTGCACACTTCCTCTAATCCACTCTGCAACTCTGCTCAACTACAGCTTCATCACAGCTTAATAACTCACAGAACCCTGTAATTTTTCAATTCTGCAGCTCCCATTTCCAACTGCACCCATGACAATCAACACCAACACAATCTGTAGCTTCAACACCTGAACCTACTTGAAGTGCAGCTTAATCTTCATGCTAATTTATTTACCAATTGCATCTCAATCTACCTACAATCTAGATATACCCTGCAATCACAACACCCATATTGAAGACTCGCAAACACCACTTCATTACTGCTTCAAGTTCCTCTGCAATCTCAGTTCAAGCATAATTCTTCTTTCTGCAACTCACCAGCTGACGTCTAACCCTTGCAAAGCTGCAACATGCTTGTAAATCTTCAACCAAAGCCCATCGAAATCACCTGCATCACTAACATTCTGCTACCACCATCTCAAACCATCTCTTTTAAGTAGCAGCACATCTCCATGTCAGGTTCTAAACTCATGGCAACAACTCATCTCAATCTTCTTCATCTGAAAATATATATCTCAGCCAACAGCATCACCAATACCATATGCGGCTGAGCTCACATATCTACATATGCAGCTCATCAACAGCAAATTGAGAAACCTTTTTCTTCTTTACTACCTCATGAGTCACTCTTCTCAATTCAATGGCAGCAACAGGTTCATCATCTCGAATCCATTTAAACCAATCCCAATTTTCTTGTTCTTCGATTACAAACCCATATTGAACACCAACATCAGCAAAACCTTCAAATCTCTACAAATTATCTCAAATTCGAACATCAATCTGAACCCATGTCTCCAAATGTCCACAACTTCATAACCAGCACCTTTAACCAGTCCTTTGCAACCCATTATGAATATGTGCCCTAATTCAGACAAAAACTAATTGCAGAAACATCTATTTCTCTACTGCGTTGTTCTTGATTCAAACACCAAATTCGCCAGCATCAACCCTAAATCAACCACCATTTTCTGCTCAGATTCAATCCCACATCGGCTTCTTCATCACTTCACAGATTCGGGCCATCAACTCAAATCTTCTCAATCTCCATTTCATTCTCAGCATCAAGAAACCTAATAATCAATCCAATCTCCTACTGAAATAGTTGTTCAATTCCTTCTCTGGTTGTTCTCGATCTGCTCCCACTTCTCTCTGAATCTCATGTCCGCAACCCTCTCTCTGATTTCTCTAACTCTCAGACAAAGCTCTGAATGAATTTTAGGTATTGTTGTAGGAAAAACAATGGATGTATCCACCCAACTTTGAGAACCCCAGAGTATAGGCACCCGACAGTTATATTCAGGCCACCAAATGACAGCCCCTTATCCTCCAATATGCTCCTGATAATGCTTGCCTGTGCAACGATGATTCCGCCCGCTTGCTCCAAATGAACGCTCTTTTCTTCTCTTGAATTCTTCCACTAATAACAGCTGTCTCTTACTTCTCATATCCACTTCTTCTCTACAATTTATCTTCATCACTAAAGCAGTCGTGCTTTTCAGACATAAATTTGCATCACTAAAGCCGACATGCTTTTCAGACAAAAGTTAAGAAATAGAAGCAAATAATGAGAAATAGTTTGTCTCCAACAACATTTGCATCTTTTTGGCTTGTTCTTCTTCTTTTGTTCCAAATGACTCCAAAGTACCTAAATACTCAAAAAAAAACATAAGATACATAATTTACAAGAAAACTTAGCAAAGAAAGCATAAATACTAGATATAAAATTAGGTGTTTTAGACACCTGTCAGCAACGTCGTTTGAACCCCCCTATGATGGAAGTTGTGAAAAAGGAGATACTCAAGATTTTGGACGTGGGTGTTATCTACCCCATATCCGATAGCAAGTGGGTGAGCCCGGTACAAGTAGTACCAAAGAAATCAGGTGTGACGGTGGTGGAGAATGATAAGAACGAACTTGTCCCAACTCGTGTGCAAACCGGTTGGAGGGTTTGTATTAATTACAGGAAATTGAATGTCATCACTAGGAAGGATCATTTTCCATTGCCTTTTATTGATCAAATGCTTGAACGTTTAGCTGGACACTCTTATTATTGCTTCTTTGATGTTTATTCAGGTTACAATCAGATTATGATAGCACCGGAAGATCAAGAGAAAACCACTTTCACTTGTCCTTTTGGTACTTTTGATTATAGAAGGATGCCTTTTGGCTCGTGCAATGCTCCATCTACCTTTTAAAGGTGTACGGTAAGTATCTTCTCAGAATATGTTGAAAACATAATCGAAGTGTTTATGGATGACTTTAGTGTCTTTGGTGATTCATTTGACCTTTGTTTGCACAACTTGTCACTAATCCTTGAACGATGTGTTAAAACAAATCTTGTGCTAAATTGGGAGAAGCGTCATTTCATGGTAACTCATGGCATAGTTTTAGGCCATATAATATCTTATAAAGGCTTGGAAGTCGATAAATCTAAAATAGACCTTATTCGTGCTTTAACCCCTCTCACTACGGTACGGGAGATACACTCTTTTCTTGGTCATGCATGTTTTTTTATTGTAGATTTATCAAGGATTTTTCCAAGATAGCATCACCACTTTGCAACTTATTGCAAAAAGATGTGGTTTTTAACTTTGATGAAAAGTGTATGGCGGCATTCAATCGTTTGGAAGAACTTTTGATTTCAGCCCCTATCATTAAACCACCGGATTGGAGCAATCCTTTTGAGATCATGTGTGATGCAAGTGACTATGCGGTTGGTGCGGTGCTTGGGCAACGTGTGGGGAAGATACCTCATGTTATTTATTATGCTTCTAGAACGTTAAATGATGCCCAACAAAACTACACAACCACTGAAAAAGAGTTGTTAGCTATTTTTTTTGCTTTGGAAAAGTTTCGCTCTTATCTAATTGGTACAAAAGTTGTTGTCTTTTCTGATCATGCAGCATTTAGGTACTTGCTAATGAAGAAAGAAGCGAAACCGAGGCTCATACGATGGATTTTTCTCTTGCAAGAGTTTGATATTGAAATCAAGGGCAAGAAAGGAATTGAGAACACCGTTGCGGATCATTTGAGCCGTCTTGCTGTGGACAAGGAAGCTATCCCATTGCGTGAAAGTTTCCCGGATGAGCAACTATTCTCAATTGCCTTTGGAGAACCATGGTATGCTGACATTGTGAACTACTTGGTGTTTAAAAAAATCCCAAAGAACTTTTCTCGTGCTGAGAGGGACAAACTTAAGAGGTTAGGGAACCAATACATATGGGATGATTCATACTTATGGAAACAAGGTAGTGACCAAGTATTACGAAGGTGCATTCCCGAATCTGAATTTAATTCTATATTGACTTTTTGTCACTCCTATGCTTGTGGAGGACATTTTGGGAGTAAGAAAACCGCTCACAAGGTACTTGAAAGCGGTTTCTATTGGCCAACCTTGTTCAAGGATGCATATATATTTTGTACAACTTGTGATAGGTGCCAAAGAATAGGCCATCTATGTGCCCGAAATCAAATGCCACAAACTTTTATTCGATTTATTGAAGTTTTCGATATATGGGGTATTGATTTTATGGGTCCTTTTGTCAATTCTCATGAGAATTTTTATATCTTACTTGTTGTTGATTATGTATCGAAATGGGTGGAATCTAAGGCCACCCTAACTAATGATTCTAAAGTGGTTTCAGATTTTGTGCAATCTAATATCTTTGCAAGGTTTGGAATTCCAAGAGCCATAATTAGCGATGGGGGTTCTCATTTCAAAAACAGGATCTTACAAACCTTGTTGAAGAAGTACAATGCGTCGCACAATATTGCAACACCTTATCATCCCCAAACAAATGGACAAGCCGAGGTGTCTAACCGGGAGGTGAAATCCATTCTAGAGAAGACGGTGAACCCAACAAGGAAAGATTGGAGCATGCGACTTAATGATGCTTTGTGGGCTTATAGAACCGCATACAAGACACCTATCGGGATGTATCCCTTTAGACTTGTGTATGGTAAACCTTGTCATTTACCCGTTGAAATTGAGCATAAGGCGTTTTGGGCTATTAAGCAATGCAATATGGAGATGGATGGGGCTGGAAAACAAAGGAAGTTACAACTCCAAGATCTAGAGGAGCTTCGCAATGATGCATTTGAAATCTCACGCATTTATAAGGAAAAAACGAAAGCATTTCATGATAACAAGATTTCTAGGAAACAATTTTGCATTGGGCAGAAAGTGCTTTTGTTTAATTCTCGCTTGCATTTATTTCCGGGTAAATTAAGGTCACGATGGATCAGACCTTTTATTGTTACTAATGTGTTTTCTCATGGTGCAGTAGAAATTCGTAGCATAGCTACAAACAAGGAACTTAAAGTTAATGGGCACCGATTGAAACCATATTATGAGAATTTCACTTCCGAAGTGGTGGAAGGAGCTAATTTTGTGGATGTACTCCCTCTGGAGGAGTCATAGAAAGCAAGGAGATAGTCGGGATGACGACTTTAAACCAAGCGCTAAATGAGAGGCAACCCATAGGATGAGTATTTCTTGTCTTATTTTTATTTTCTTGTCTTGTTTTTAGTTTGTTTTCTTGTCTTGCATTTACTTTTTCTGATTTCTTGTCACATTATCATGTAGGATTTCCCACCTTGACTTGATTTGGATGAATCAATTTACATTGAGGACAATGTAAAGTTTAAGTGTGGGGGAGTGGTTAAGCATTTGCATTTTAAATTTTTCATGAAATTTTCAACTTTTGTGTAAAATAATGAATAAAAAGCTCCAACTTGTAGTTAGTTTAGAGTCACATAGTATACATGTCGCTAAGATTACATCGAGATTCTCATAAAAGTCACTGAACTTAGACATGACAGAGAACATGATCGGGTTTCTTACTTGTATGAGAGTTAAAGTTGGAATTAACCATCCCCGTGGTAAATGAGGTGCAGACTGAATTCGGTATTAGATTTGTGATCCCCTATAGTGGAGACTACCCATGTTATATCATGAGAGGCACCAACCTTCACTTCTTTGTACCTGTCTAAATATGTGCTTTTAGAGTGTGTGTCACCATACGTAAACTCCGGGTAGAATGGTGAGCTACCGAACCTCCCACCAATAGAAGCACTATTTTGATCTCTTGAGTGCTATTTTATCAATCATGAATGGTGACATCGAATTGCTAACTCACATACTACTTGTAATCTTGTTCGCAGTTAGCACCATCCAATTTATCTCCCCCTACATCAACAGGTCCATAGAAACACCATCATCATCAACAAGAGGAGCATCACAAATTCGAAGGAAAGTTGAAGACGTTTAAGGTTTACAAGCAACAATACAGAAATGAGCAGATTCAGACTTAAAGTATAGCAACAAGACAAAGAGCAGAATTTTTACAAGTTGAAGACTACTGTACAAGAGTGAAGATTATCAAGATGAGAGTCAAGAAGTTTATGATATCGAGACATACAAGTTGTGAAGAATCTAGCGGTAAAGTACTTACACCATGGCCTTTGTACTTGCATTTTTATTTGTTGATTTGTATTTTATTTTCTCTTGTCTCAAAAAAACAAAAATTGAGACATGGTCATCATTATGCTAGGTCCCATGTTAAAAAAAAAAAAGACAAGAGAATTTTTTTTATTAGGTTCATATTTGTATTTACTTTATTTATCTTGCATGTTCAAAAAAAAAAAGAAAAAAAAAATTCATTGCATCATATTTTAGTTTGTTTAGTTCGTTTTTGGTGTTGTATTTATTCAATAAAGACAATGGAAGAAGAAATATCCATAATGAAGTTTCAAGCAACAAGGAATTAGAGGAAAGAATCACATTGTCAAGATTCTACGAAGTTCAAGATTTTATCATCAAGAGTTGAAGACCGAAGACGAAGATGAAGACAACGATTGAAGACCGAAGACGTTTCTATGGATGCTGTGAGAGTGGTCCTAACTGTACACCGAACGGATAACGATGTAAGTAAGCATATTTCCACCTTCGTTAAGTGGTTTATTTCCTTTTTTAGAGATCGTCAGAAAAAAAAAGAGTTTTCAAAATGAATAAAAGATGTGGGTTTTCAAAACAATTCGGAGGGTTTTTGCCTTCCTACCATTCAAAGTGTCGCAGGATTTTCTCTTCACTCCTACCTGGACACATGTGTGACCTATAGAGAGCAATATCATAAACCCTTTCTTGTGAGGCAAAGCCGAGACTTTTGACCACTCCGAACCCGAATTTCTTTCGATAAGGGATGGTTATTTCTCTGTCAACTTTTAAGGATGAGATTGTGTTCATTTATGTATCTAACTTCTTATGACTAGTGTGCAGAATCTTTATGTCTTCTTAGCGCGTTGGATGCTATCATTACGGAGAACTAGCAAGTTGAAATTGTAGGTTTTGTGGGTATATCTCTAGTAAACCCTCATGTGAGATGTATGTATCCTTTAGAATAAATTTTGTTTGATTTGCTCGAGGACTAGCAAAGTCTAAGTGTGGGGGAATTTGATAGGTGTTGTAAAACACCTAATTTTATATCTAGTATTTATGCTTTCTTTGCTATTATCCTTGTGAATTGCATCTCTTATGTTTGGTTTTGAGTTTTATAGGTGTTTTGGAGTCATTGGAGCAAAAGGAATTGTAACTCGTTTAAATCCTGGATTTCATCTCATCATCTTGGGGAGAGCGAAAAGACGAAGCCAGACAACGTCGCATGAAAAAGTTACGAGCAAAATCATTGATTAAGCTTGTCAGTTCCTTAAAACTGACAGTACATGTAAAGGGGTGCCATTTCAGTTGACCCTTATCTACTGTATAGGGGTGGCTATATCCACATTCATTCCTACATGAGACCTAAAATTCAGAGTCGATCTTATTTTATCATTTGGCTCACCTGAGATGAAATTGGGAGAGAGGAAAGGGAGGCGCAGGTCTGAGCTGATTTCCCTCTGAAATCGAGAGAGATCATGGAAGAAAAGAAGATGACTATGTTGTTTAGAATCAGAGAGAATTTGGGGTTTCATTGAAAATTTGAGCTTGTAAAAGATGGAAATAGGGTTTTAACTTTTCTGTTGCTGGGAACTGTCTGAGTAATGATTGTTGAAGAAGCAGTCGATGTGATGGGGGTTCTTGAGATACAAATCGAAGAAGAGGTGAATTGCTGTGAGAAGAGATTTACAATGAAGGGAAGATGATGCTGCTCATGGCGAGAAATTGAGAAGAAAATGAAATCAACGAGATTTGGGTTTGGGTTAATTTGAGAAATCAGAGAAGAACTCAGATTTGTGGTTAGTAAATCTGGTGGAGTAATTTGAGAAGAAATAAAAAGGGTTTTTAGTGAGCAGTTAATGGAGAGGATTGATTTGAGAAATTAATGGATGGGTTTGTTTCTAGAACTGATTGAAGTTAGAAATGGATATATAATGGGTCTGAGATTGCTATTAGGGTTCTTGAAGGAGGATGAACTGTGTTGACAGAGGAGATGGTCTTGTTTCAGATGTGTTGGTCAGCTGCAGAGAATGAGAGCTAACTGATGGTTGTGGTTGCAGCTGTTACATTCAAGGGTTGTGAAAGTTGAGTAGTAAGGTGTTTTTAGTGACAGTGAGCTGGGATTTGAGTCTGCATTGGAAATGTGATGGTGCAGTTACATCTGGTGAATGCAATTGTAGTGGTGCTTGAGAAGAGAAGGAGAAGGAGTCTGAGTTTGAATGAATGTGACTGTGCTGGTTAGATGGGATATTTGAGATTGTAGGGGTTGAAAAGAAGTTGTTTGTGACTTGGTTTGGTGCAGTGTATGTGCTGGTCATACTTAGAAG